>NC_045737.1:16024321-16034974 GCF_008692095.1 Etheostoma spectabile | reverse complement strand
AAATCTCCAAAAGGCATCAAATGACAGATTAGGTATATAATATGTCACAAAAAATTATATTTTATTTCCATCATTTACGCTTTCAAAATAACAAATAATCAAAAAATGGTGTCTGCAAAAGTTTGGGCACCCTGCAGAGTTAATACCTTGTACTGCCCCCTTTGGCAAGTATCACAGCTTGTAAACGCTTCTTGTAGCCAGAAAAGAGTCTTTTAGTTCTTGTTTGAGGTATCTTCGCCCATTCTTCCTTCCAAAAGTCTTCCAGTTCTTTGAGATTTCTGGGCTGTCTGTCTCGCACTGCTCTTTTAAGGTCTATCCATAGATTTTCAATTATGTTGAGGTCAGGAGATTGTGAAGGCCATGGCAAAACCTTCAGTTTACGCCTCTTGATGTAATCCACCGTGGATTTTGAGGTGTGTTTAGGATCATTATCCTCTCTTTAACTTCAGCTTTTTAAAGATGGCATCAAGTTAGCGTCCAAAATTTGCTGAAATTTTATTGAATCCATTTTTCTTTCTACTCGTGAAATGTTCCCTGTGCCACTGGCTGTAATACAACCCCAAAGCATGATTGATCCCCCCCCATGCTTGACAGTTGGACAGAGGTTCTTTTCATTAAATTCTGTGCCCTTTCTTCTCCAAACGTACCTTTGCTCATTCCGGCCAAAAAGTTCTATTTTAACCTCATCAGTCCACAGAATTTGTTTCCACAATGCATCAGGCTTGACTAAATGTTCATTTGCGAACTTCAAACGCTGATTTTTGTGGTGAGGACGTAGAAGAGGTTTTCTTCTGATGACCTTTCCATGACAACCATATTTGTAAAAGTATCTCTTTAGAGTGGAATGGTGAACCACAACCCCAGTGTCTGCAGGTCTTTCTGGATGGATTGTGCAGTCAAACGTGGTTTTTTTCCGTCCATCAGTCAAAAACAATGTAAAATAAAATGTTCCAGCTTTTGAAATGTGTGAATTTGCTGCTTTTCAATGTTTTATATTATTGTAAATTAAATGGAATAGCTTCATGTTTGGGACTGCTGGTTGGACAAAATGAGCAGTTTTAAGACATCACTAGGGATGCTTTCATTTCATGGATTCCTTATTTAAGGAATTTAAGGATTCTTTTTATTAAAGGTCATCTCTCTTGGTCCCAGATAAGGTGTCAGCTTGGTTAAGATTTGGTGATTATGGCTTCCTGTTTACTCTGTCTTCACCTTCAGCCACTGACGGCTGAAGAGAAACGCTGCTTTTTGGTTAATGTGTAACTGCTCATGAAAAGGGTTTATGTTTACGCTCCTATTGTCTGTCTCATTAGTTGTTTTTTTTATTTGCCACAAGTGGAAGGTTGACGCTGGCCGAAGAGTGACCACCGGTTGTTAACTGGCCCTGCTCTTTACCTGGAGGCCCAGCGTAGGGGGCGGTTCTACATAAAAACAGCCTAAAGTCGTCTTTCCTCTTATAGGACACAGATCGTTTGGCTGTCATCTGAGGAAGTTGTCTAATCTTAGCTGTGAAACTTATCCCCGTCGCTCAGAGGGCTGCTGGGTAGAGGCTTGTTGTTGGGGGTGTTCTGGACTCGGTCAGTGTTTGCTACCTGCACGCTGTGGGAGGAAGTTAGAATGAGAGTTACAGGTAAGATGCGTGATTGTTAGAATAGCAGATCAGTGTTTGGGGATAACGTGTAACAGCAAAAGAAATACGGGACCACAAAACTGTTTGGAATAACGTGTTAATGACGTTTTTCTGCTTACATTCAATAAGTGTTTTTATTTTTTTTAATTTTATTTTTTACAAATGTAAACCGTATCAATGAGCGTATCAAAAGACGAGTAAGTAAACAATTCAAACTTCCATTTAGTCAATATCCCCACAGTGTTGCATGACAAAAGCATACTCTTGAAACTTTTTGAATTTGCTTTTAGTCCAGAAAAGCGTTAGCGGTCCTCAATCATTTTTTTAACCACAACGGTGCAACTGGGCTCTAAATATTCTGGGAACCAGTTTTTGTTTGGGCCCTCTGCAGTGTACTCAGGGATTGAATAAGTTTAAACAGGGATATGTCAGTCCATAGAATGTTTATCGAATATTCCCTGATCTAATTCCAACAGCGCTAACCCTAGACAAGCCCTCTATTTCTATTGTAAGTAGAAGAACCTTTTTGGCTTGTGATCCTAGGCAATTTAGGATCTTTTTTTATTTATTTAATTTTTTATAAATGTTAACCTGACATGATCCCAAATGCTGAAAAAAATGTTTTGTTGGAATCAGATCTTCAAGCATCTGCTGGAGAAAACTTCCATAAATAAATATAATGTGAGGCCTATTTATCCTCTTGCATGTGACATTGAAGTCTTAAAAAGAAAAGGTTTCAAGTGTGACCACCCAGTTTTACTAAGTTATTATGCAACAAGCTGAGAGCTTATGTAATCCTGCGGGTATTCAGAGAAATGGTGAACTATCAGCACATAGTTGTGAATTATGAGTAGACATGTGAATTCCTTGATGTGTTGATCATTAACTGAATGTCTTGTTTCTGTGTAGCAGAACATAGAGAGGAAAAGTGCAGACTAGTCCTTTTAAAATCTTTGTAGGACTGAAAGGTTTATTGTTAAAAAAGTATTTCCCCACTGGAAAGAGGGTTGTTTCTCGCTGGCGAGATGGAGGAAAGTTCCCCATAGTTTAATTACACATACTACAGTACCAACTTTTATGATACAAAGCAGCTTGGAAATTAGTCAAAAGTCCTAAAGTATCCTATTTAAGCTTTATTGTTTGCACGCACGAGTGAACTTGATTATGTAGTCCATTGATCACTCATGTGGTTTATAGATCACGCTACAAAACAATACCACCATCTTTTTATTTTAACCCTTGTGTTGTCTTCCCGTCAAAATTGAAAATCAACAATTTAGTTGACGCTTTTTATCAATGTTTTTAACTTTTTCTTAGGTCTTTGTCACTTTTCATGCTTTTTTTCCCCATGTTTGTCACTTGTGTTTGGACATTTTCAACACCACGTAACACTAACTTATTAGAAATTATATCTAATGTTTGAGTTAGAAAAGCAGAAATTAGGAATGATTTCAACTAAAAAACTTAAAAAAAAACAACAAAGTATGTTGATGGATAATCACAGACTGAAATATGTCAACTTTTACACAATACTATTTCAAAACCACTTACATTTTTTTCAAATGCTATAAAATGGAATAAGACACCCCAAAATTACCCATTAAAATTACCCCAAAGAGCGTTGTGTGAAATTATTCATGTTATTTTGGTTTAATTACAATTGGGCAGTGAAGAAGTACATTTGATATAGGAAAACGGGTCAATTTGACCCGAGGACAACATGAGGGTCAAAACCGCTTTTACAAAAAACAATATTTAGTGGCCATTAATACAAAATGTACAATACAACAACCAAGATTTTCTAATTATTCTTTCCCGAATACAATCTTTAATTTTAACCAACCAATCATTTTGATGAAGCAACTTTACTCTAATATGTTCTGTTGTGCCAGTGCGTGCTTGATGAAACCTTATTCTTTGGAACTTTGAATCCAGATCCGTACATTTTAGCTTTTGAGAGCGTCTTGTCTTTCTTTTGTCAGAGAATAAGCTTTTTCTATTTTAATTACTTCATGTGTGTATCTGAGGATTTCCTGCTCCTTCCTCCAGGTTGGCTTTCTTGCAGCCCATGGAAACAGACGCTTGGGAGATGTTTGGTCAGTCTAAATATTTTGGATTGATCGTTTTTGCATGAAGTTGAAAAGAGCTTGTATTTTGCTCAATTATTCTTTTGAGTCAATGTCTGTAAAAGTCTTAAAGCTACACATGCACACCAACACACAGCCAGCATGGAATATTTTTGTATTTCTTTTTGAACTGGTATTATGCTTAAGGGTGAACATGAACTTTTATACATTATTCTTTTATACGTGTTTGTAGTACTTTTGCACTTATTTTTGTCTTCATTATGGAGAAGCATAATTTTAGTGTCATGTTGGTCCCGTCTTTGTCTCTTTCTGCACACGTAGTATTGGGATGGATGTCCTTTATGTTTAGACCCTCTGTTCATGCTGACAGTGTACATTACATAATAAAAGCACCTTGACTCTTAGCTTCCTAGTATTAGTCTGTGGTATTAATTCCAGTGTTATTCTAAAGAAAAGCGATATTTTTATTGAACATTGTTTCTAACTGCTCATCTAGCCAGAGGCTGTCTTTCTCTTTTATTTTGGTCCATCTGCATTCACACATTCCACCTGTCATCGTAAACAAACTTTCAAAAGCCTTTGGTGCTTTTGCGGGAACATCGTCCTCTTCCTGTTTTGTACCCTAAAGTGACAGCTCTTTCTCCAAATGACCCAATGGCACAGTGTAAAATGCAGTTTAATGACTGCTAGGGGAAAACTTCACATGCTGTTGCTGATTTTAAATGGGAGGTAGAGTAGCTCAGAGGAGGGACTAAATAGATTTCGGTCTATTTGGGTGTTGGAACAGCCCAGTGTGATCTGTAGCGGTTAGTCTTTCAGCTCTGCATCAGATCTATAATCAGTTCCCAGGATGACGGACAGTTTGGATTTAGACACATGGGCCTAATGCTGCTGTGCCGCTGCTTTATTTGGATGTCAACAAGGATTTATATGCTCTGCAGAGGTGTGAAAGCTCGCCTGCAAAGTGACTACTGACAGAGTGACCTTGCAGATGTTCCCTTAGAATCATTATGTGGCCAAAAGTCTGATCAAATGGATCAGAAGACGGCTATTAATTTGTACCTCGGAGATAGGTTTGAATTACTTAACACAGGAGTTCAACTTTCATGTAAAAGGTCACTAAGGTCTTGAGGTTTCATAAAATTAGCTTGTCAATGTTTTTAAACTTCTAGTAAACCAAAAAGACTAAATATTTACTAAATAAAAAGCACCAAATTATTAGTGCACACACTCTAGAATTACTTCTCTGACATGTCCCATTATATTTGACATTTACTATGACATTTAATAAACAAAATATCACTCATAGTGAAATTAAAGACTTAGTTTTACTCCATCTTTACTCCTCCAGATGCTCATTTAACAAACCAGGCCTCTTTGTGGCCAATGAAGTCGACATTTTCTTTCCCCTCATGTTAGCTACTTTTTTTTTATTATAAGAAGAGAATAGCTCTTTTGTTCCTGCTCATAATGTATCCATTGATGATGACCAGGCCGGTGCACACAGGACCCCTATGTTCATAAATGTCAGATGCAAACACACCTGTGAAAAAGCAGAGGTCAGTGCTACGGTCATTTAAAGTGGGCTTCAGCGTTCAAAAAAAGGGTTTTATGTAACAGAACATACAATATATGTCGCAGGGAGACCTCTCAGTACTGTACTTGAGACGTTTTGAGGTACTTGCACTGAAGTATTTTAACTTATTCAACTTTATACTTCCTCTCCATTCCATTGTTGGAAAATATTGTACTTTTTGCTCCACTACATTTGTTTGACAGCTTCGGTTACCAATTACTTTTCAGATTAAAAATTTACATAAAAAGCTCATAAAATACAACAAAATGTTAAAGATTAAACCAGGGGCTCCAACAATTTAGACTGACAGGAAAAATAAATCCATCTAGTTGTTGCTCCTAGTCACATTTCAGATGATGCGTTAGCTTTTGTCTAAACATCTCACATGGTTTCATTTCATTGTTTATCCAACAAATTAAAGAAGTACAATAATAAATACAGATTTGTGTATCACAACTTTGTTTTTTCTTCTTTCCTATTTTCCTACCTCATTAATCATCTCAAGGCATCCCTGATTTAACTGGTGACCCTGGAGGGGCCCAGCCCTTAGGTTGGGAACCACTGGGCTAAACTAGCTAACTGTATAAAGTAGTTAACGCTAGCTCCAACTCAAGCAGCTACAACAAAATGCTACTTACAGTACACATAAATGCATCAGTATTAACAATGTAATCAGTCACAGCGAAATTAGTGACTTCTGACACTTAAAGTAAATTTGACCTATAATACTTCTACTAAAATAATGCTTTTACTTGTACAGTAATCAGTATTTTTACATTTTGGTATTGGTACTTTTAAGTTAAGGATCAGAATAACTTCCACCACTGGTCAAACTAGGCAATGTGTGAAACCTTTTCTGCTGTTTTTCTGTTGTTAGTTGATAGGACATCATTTCATGTTGTGATGATAATGAGATATCTGTGGAGCTCAGACACCTGCTGCTTAACCTGTGTGTATGTGACTCCCTATAACTAACTTAATTTGCTAGTAAAATGTTTCCCTTTGTGTTTTGTCTCAGTTTGCAGGTTGCATGGTAATCTGGACTTGATGCATGGCAGTTGCATGACCACAGTAGGTCTTGTTGTGGGACTGAGAGCACACAGCGGCAGCCATGGCTCAAACCATGCACGTGAATGGCAATGGCCCAGGTAAACAACCCTTTTGTTACATTATTTTCACCATGCAAAGTTGAATTTTTTTGATGTTGAGTGTGGGTGTATTGGTGAGGCTGTAGCGTCATCTATTTATTTTATGTGAAAGTCGGATCTTTCTCTGCTACGTTTGGTTTGTCACGAGCATCTTGTTTGTCAGAACGAATCCTCCCAGTTGGATTGTAGGACCAGTTCTGTTTGCTGCAGCACACTGTTGGTTAATAGTATACTCATACATGTAAAATGATTCCTTGCTGGCTCATGAATAACATGAGATCATCTTTACTCAAATAAACTTAGCTGGATAAGGATACAATGAGGCTAAATGTAGATTAGGTATCCAGTTTCAGGCTTACTTCAGGCATCACATCTGTCTCTGTCTTAACGCCACACAGAAGTGAAATATATCCATCCTTGCATGAAGAATTTAGAAAAAGATGATGTAATTTTTTATCTGAATTTATCATGTTTTTAGGCATTCAAATATGAGTTTATATCGGTGAAAGTTGTGATAAAATATGTACATTTAGTAAATGACATGACGTTTGGCTTTGTAGCATCTTGCTATTATTAGCAGTAGCATCAGAATGAATCAGCAACTATAGATCACTTATGTCTAGAGCTCAGTGACATGGTTACTACTTAATATATTACAATTTTTATAAATCAGTTTGATTACTTAATATGGATTTTTGCATTCATATGCAATAATATAAAATCTGATGATTTAACCATGGGCTATCACATTTAAAATAAATCAATGTTAATTGCATTGGAGTGTAATATCAGCAATTATTTACAGTAGACAAAACTCTTTTAAGTAAAACCATAAACAATAAAATCTAATTTGTTTTTTATATTTCAATTGTCTCTGTATTAATGTAGATAGAACATTTTGGTAAAAGAATACATGATATGATAGACCAGTCTCCTTCTGGTTTTTTTCAGTATGACATATTCATTTTAATGAATTATGATATTCATTAATGGAGTAGAAGTGAATTCAAATAATAGAAAGGTTTTTTGTCTTTTAAAATGATCTTCTGTGTTGTATGCAATTGTTCACATATTCTTCACATAAAGATCTAAAATACTTGCAAGAATGTTTAACATTAGCTTAAAATCCCGTTTTATCCAAACTTATTGGATTATTTATTTATTAAGTTATTTCTACATCTCTCTGGATTCAGAAACACACTAAGGTTGTTTTCTTCCACACAGCGCAACATGTAGAGAAGATTTGCACGCTTCAGTGTGAAATAAACGCTGTCTGCTCCACACACGCGCACGCACACACACACGCACACGCACACGCACACACACGCACTCACCTGCAGACAGCTCACATTCCTGCCCAGACTAACAGGAGAGAGTGAAGCTTCTTGTTTCCAAAATCCCTCCAGGAATGCACAGCATGCAGAACCGATGCTTTTAGCGTCAGTCTGCCACCTCCATGTATATATGACTGAGATTTTTGTTTTCAATTTGTAGGTCTTGTCAAGAAAAGGTGTGGATTCACTTAGAAAACTGCACACCCAACAGAGTGTTTTTATTGTTGATTTTTACAGAATGTGAAAAACGCTGACACATGCTACGCTAACACAGCTAACCTTCTGTAAACTGTATAAATAGCTTCTCTGCAGTGTTGGCAGCTAACATAGTGGTCACCTGCTGCACCAAAAGAATTTCAGGAAGACGGCAAAACTTATCCATTTTTAGTGTTGAGATGCTTCAGTTTAGTGGGTTAGGAGTACTGTCCATTTGAAACTGAGTTGGTGATCAGGTAATATCTTGAGGAAAAACAATCTAATATGGATTTCTTTGCTTCTGTGTTGTGGGTTTCAGAAGCTGAAATATTGCCAGTTATGAAGTTCTTGTTTTGTTTGCAGTACACAGTTCTTTTAAAGGGACACTTCACTGATTTTACACACAAAGTTTAATTTATAAGGTGCACTACTCAGCCTGTAAATAATGATGTAATTTATTCCTCTTTGTCAAGGCGGTTTTCTCAGCTTGGGCTTTGGACTTTTGTAGACTTTATGTAATGGAAATGCAAACTGGAGGTGTGGAGTTTAAAAGATGTAGACATTTACTATGCAGGTAGAATCTCATGAAATGGTTGTGAGTTGCCTTATCTGTTCAACATGCAAAGATAACAGATAGTGGTACGTCAGCTTTATGAAAGTACAAAGAACTGGAAAAGTTAAATAAAACATTTACATGCAGATAAATAATTATTGGTAATCTGCACATACAGTCCAGCTGAGATTAATATGTGACTCATAACAATCTAATTTCCTTTGCTCTAGTTAGGTTTGGTATCGTTGTATTTATTTTTGTCAATGTACTTTTATCTCTGCATAAAATCACCACCACGCACAGAAACAATAACTGGGTCTCCGCATGCAAAATGCAAGATACACTTCTATCAGTTTTCAGTTAAGAAAAGGAAAATTAATTTTTTGAAACAAACAAGAAGAGCAGCCAAGTTCAGGGGATTCACCAACAATAATTCAGCTTTTCCAGTTGAATACATGCATATAAAGGAATGTTAAACAAAGTAGAATCGTTATGTTAATATTGGATTTAGTATTCATGTCTATATCAGCATTGTAACAGGCATAATTATAGGTAGTTTAAGCCTCCAGGCCACACAAGACAATACTATTGCCTTTTTTAGTTTTTAATCAGTTTATTTTGCAGTTAGGCTTCTCTCAGATGACATAACTGCTAAATGTGGGATATTGGACGCCTCAGTGCATTGAGCAACAAAACATCAAGCACATATTTAAACTAAAACCTCAGCTGATTACAAGCTAATTTGTCTGCAGGACGGATGTTTTAAACAGTTCTCCACAGAAACATTTAATGAAAAAAAACTGATTTTATTTGAAGTAGCAAGTCATAGAGGAAAACTGATTAAAATATCTGTGATCATTATGCTCATAATGTTGGCATCTTTTAAGGCAATTACAAATTAGGAGGATCTGAAATGGGATGTTTTTATTTTTTGATATTTAATTCGGCTGCAAAATCAACTTTAGAGAAAATCCCAAAAATGAAACCCTGCAACACCAAAACCGTCTTCCTACATGCAGTTAAGTTGTCTAACATAAAAACCCTGCAGAGGCTGAGTCATGGCTCAGAGCAGACCATCATAGCTTTGGCCCAACTTGAATGCCACCAGTCTGTTGTGGACAAGAAAACCCACAGAAAGGCGTGCAGAGTCGTGCTAACGGGTTGACCCCCTGTATTACATTCAAACCCACTAAAGTGGTTTTGTTTCTGCAGCGAGGGACAGTTACCCAGCTGCCACTTGAAATACCCCCTGGTACTGTGCCTCATCAGTCACTTTGTTATAGTATGGGTCTGTGTAAGTGCTAGTAGAAAAAGTGGGCAAAAGGAGCAGAGCACTGTGTCTTAGAAAAATAACTGGATAATGGTTTGTTTTATTCATTGGACCTTTAGTGTCTTTACACAGTGTTTGATGAATAGACGATGAACTGGTTTGTTTAAGTGTGACTGACTTCAGTATGCACAATGGGTTTATTGTCAGCCATCTGCAGCCAGAATGTATGTACAATTCAATAGTCACAACACATGAAATGCAATGTAACTGGCAAATTGGGTCCACATTGTGCACTACCTAAACTATTTTATTGCTTTATTGCAAAAGTTTAACTTTTAATGAGGGATGTTTAGATATGAACGGTTTGGCCTTATTCATTCTTTTTCTTGATTTTGTGTTAACTCTTATCATATCACAAGTAGTTTGAGGTTTTCATTAAAAAAAAATAACCTACAGGCAACAACGGTTGGTTACCGTAACACCAGTTTGAAATGACCAGAACAACCTCAAAATATCCTTCACCTATCAAGATATATTGAATTCCTTATTTCTTAATTGTGTTTTTGGTTAATTCTTTGCATGGAAAATAATAAATAAACCAGTCTGCACACACTCTGTGTCTGATGGTTTTGCTTGACCATCTATGAGAAAAGACCGAGAGGTTTTTCAAACTACCTAGATGTTTGCAGAGAAGGACCAAACATTTCCTCCCGTCTGCATCATCATGTACAGAGTTAAGTTGTTGAATTTGGCTGCAGAGTCTGGCACTTTGTGACTTTCTAGAAGAAGCTAATAGATCACAGCTCTGCCCTGCTCTCTCTCTCTCTCTCTCTCTCTCTCTCTCTCTCTCTCTCTCTCTC
>NC_045737.1:16016540-16024298 GCF_008692095.1 Etheostoma spectabile | reverse complement strand
CTCTCTCTCTCTCTCTCTCTCTCTCTCTCTCTCTCTCTCTCTCTCTGTGTGTGTGTGGAGCTGATGCAGTATGAGGTGTTGATTAAACAGTGGCTCTACTTTTCTTGTGAGTAATTAGGCAAATAGAGCATGCAGGCAGAGCCAGGAAATACCACGCTGGTTGAATGAGAAAGGACGTGTGTGTGTGTGGGGCCACTAGAGTCCTCTCCACCCGGCACTTGCATCATACTTTGCTCTCACTCAATGTAATGCACAGAATGTCAGTACTACAAAGCTGTGTGAATGAGACAGTACAACTGTATAACGTCTCTGTATAATGAGTTTGTGCAATTGTAAGGAAATGTCTGTCGATTCTCTCTGCTCAGAGGTGCACTTTCCGTCTCTATACTGTTATTGTTTTGAGTTGTATGAAGAGGAAATAGATAGATAAAAAGATACACCTGTCGTGTTAGTAGGATCTTGATAATGCATCAGTGATTTCTGTGCATCTTTTAACACCAAACAACTGGCAGACACAATTAGACCAGAAGTCTCATTTATAAAGTTACTGAGGGCACTGTGGAAGTTAAATAGCTTTTGTCAGCTCTAAATTTAGATTTTTACAGAGGCAGTGCCAAAGAAGCCAAAGCCCTAGTTGTTTTTTCCTCACAGATTCAACATCAAGGCCCAAAGTTGGCTTTCAGCACATTGTTCGGCTACACTTTATTTGAAGTTTTCTACATAACAGTGACATGAGACTGTAATAAACGTGTCATAAAACATTAAAAACAAGTCAAACGGTTATGACATAACACTTTTTTATTAAATGTCATTTGGTTTTGTCATGACAAGTTAGGGTTATTGTTGAGCTTAGGGTTCATCCGTCATGACTGTGTTCATGACAGTGTCATGCCACTCTTATGTAGAAAACTTCAAGCAAAGTGTTACCCATTGTTTTAAGAGCAAACACGGGAGAGAGAGTTTTTGGGCTTAAAATTACAGAAAAAGTTTCAGAAAGGTTTACATCGGTACGGCATATTGGAGAAATGACGCCACAAAAATATACAAAAAGCACACAAAATATCTATCTACAAAGAGTCAGAGTAGCCTAACGTGCTGGTGTCAATGGTGAATTTTGCTATGAAGTGAAGCGTGAATAATTAGACTGTGGCTTCTTTTAGATGTCAACGTATTTGACTTCAGTTTAAAAAGCAACTGTGTTTAGTAAGCAAATGTTTTCTGTTGGCACCTCTGGCCTGGAAATCATCTGTGTAAGACGAGCAAGAAGTAGCTGCTGGAAACATGCAAGTGAGAATGTTTATATCTATAGACACATTTTCTTTGCAATAACTTCAGAGTTTATCCAGCAAAAATGTACAGCTAATGTTGGATAGTTAGGCTAAAATATTTTAATATCCCAACCGAGAAAAGTAGAGCATGGTTGGGATCCAGCTGTGTGCCAAGCTCTGGATGTCATTTTAAGTTGTTGACTTACACAATATTTAGTTCCCTAATTAAAATAACTCTGGCAACTATGTATCTTTTTAACTATCGATTGGTCCGTTGAAGTAAAAGTACTCATGTAGAATGGCCCTTTCAGAATAATATATATTATACTACAGTTATTACTTTACTGTACTATTAAACAAAGTTACGCACTACTGTAATGCAAAGGCAAATAACTAAGGAAGTTTAATCTAGGTGGAGGGCCCTTTAAATACTAGCAGTGCTTACTCATGTGCACTTCATAAACAAAAAATGTGTCATTCGCTGGCTGTGCAAACAGTTTTAGGCGGGGTTAATGTAGAAGATGACAGAGAAATGTTTGAGAGATATCACATTTTATGTTCAGCAACAAATAATAACCTGATTGTTATTTTTTTAGATCATGTTTTTGAGGCTTTTCCCTTTTTATTAGTGACAGTGGATAGATATGAAAGGAGGAGAGGGGTGGGGGTTGACACGCAGCAAAGGGCCGCAGGTCAGATTCGAACCCGGGCCACTGTAGGACTCAGTCTAAATGGGGCAAACACTCTTACTGGGTGAGCCAGAGGCCGCCCCTTGATAGTTCTGTAATAAAGGTAAAGACAGTGTATTGCCTGTCACTGCTGGCTGTCTTAACTGTTGTGTAATCCCTGTCAAATTGACAGTGTAACAGCTGCTGATAACTGTAGCAGACTCCCGGGCTCTCGCCTCTCTCACTGGAACGTGACCCCTTCAGTTGTCCCATGTTGATGAGGTCATCGGTCAGCTGTTAAGGGTCTTGGTGGTACCAGAGGACTGCCTGTCACTCCTCGAGGGGGTAGGGCCAACGAAGGCAGGGAAAGGGAGGGGAGTGGAGAGTCCTCAAATCCAGACAGCACAAGACCATGACTGTGCTGCCTCACAGATTATTTATACCAGACCAAAAAAACAGGATGTACTTATTTTGGGTCCGTGCAGGAGAAAACACAATGCAGGGTTTGTCTTGAAGAGTGCACTTAAACTTTCTCAAAAAGGTTCCTAAAAAAAAAAAAAAAAGTAAAAGCCTTGTGTATGCACAAACTGACAAAAGTTGAAATTAACTCAAATTTAGTAATGTATTTGGATTAGGGTTGAAACTAACAATTTCTGCTGATTTTCTTGGTTAAAATGTTAAAAAATACAAATAACGTAAAGTTTCCAGACCCCAAAGTAATGTCTTGAAATTGCTTGTTTTGTCCAATCAACAGTCACTTTACTATCATATTTGACAGAGGAAAAACAGCAAACCCTCACATCTGAGAAGCTGGAACTAGTGAATATTTGGCATTGAAATGATAAATTGATTATTGATTGCTTTATGGTAATGACTAATCATTGCAGCCTTAATTTGGTGAAACATAGTCAATCAACAGGAATTTTAATAACTAATTTTGAAAAGAGGAGACAGGTTTATTGGTGCTAGCTTCTTAAATGTGTGAATTTGCTGCATTTCTTAGTTTTATTTATTGTAAATTGAACTCAATTGAATATATTCATGTTTTGAACTGTTGGTTTGACAAAACAAGCAATTTTAAGACCGCTTTGATGATTATGATTGGCCCTTTTTTACAGGTTTCTGACCTTGTATACCCTAAACAATTACTCATTTACTCATGCAGCCTTGCAGCTGTATTAGGTTATTTTAGGGCTGAAACCTTTTTTATTTTATTTTCATTATTACTCTGCCTATGTAGGTCTTGATTCATAGTTTGTCACAATTTCCCAGAGCCCAAATTGACATCTTGAAATTGCTTCTTTTGTTTTACAGTGGCTTTTTTAATTTCCCTTTTTTATTTTGGATATTATTTACTGTAGATTGAATAAAGTTAAATATTTTTGTGTTTTGAGGTCTCTGTAGGACAAAAATAGCTGCTTTTGAGATGGAGAGAAAATGTGGCAAATATTATTCAGTATATTCCAACCTTTTTCTAGAACAAGCAATGATGAAAATTGTTGATACAAAGCTGTCAATAGTTTAAGTTACAGATAAACTGGCCTTAAAACATACTTGTCAAGTTGGAACTGACTTTTAAATAACACTGTATTTGGTTAAAGTGGGATATGCAGAGTATAAAAGTTTGACATGTACAGTAGCCGAGCCATTTGTCAGCTAACAGGCTGGTATTGTCATTAATTCACCTTCCCTCTAAGTGAATAACAGGACTCTTATTTGGGTAGGCAAGCTCTGGGCTCACAGCCTCACAGGATTGGAGGAGGCAGCTGTCCAATAGTGCAGCAGTGCAGTGCTTTAGTTTACACCAATAGTGGAACTTTTTTTCCCCTCTATGGAGAGAGGATTGAGAGAGTGCACAGAGTGAGAAGAAAAAGCACTTCTGTAGCTACAGTCAAATCCTGTCAAGCAGAGAGGAGTGAAGAAGGAGGAAAAGTAAAATGGAGAGAGTGCTGTTGGTCTGAGGTGAGTGCAGCTTGAACAACAAAGCACTGAGGGTTTAGTAGCAGGATTTAGCCTTGTAATTCCCACCCTCTGTTTTAGCTGAATAGAAAGGATTGACGGGCAGAAGAAGTAGCTGGAGCTGGTGGGGTGGACTGGAGAGGAAGAGCTGGGCTGTTTATTTCCAGCCTGTGTTTGCTTTAGTCGGCGAGAGTTCCAGACATACCAAGAACAAGACGCTGCATTTAGCCGACGCAGTGTGAATGCAGTGGAGTCTCCTAATGGCCTGGGAAGCTGACTGGCTTTATAGACTCTCTCTGACAGCGAGTGGATTTTGAACTTTTAGCAGCTTTGACTGATTTGCACAAGGTTTATGAACTTGAGAAATTAATTGTAGTTTGATTTTTTTTTTTTTTTTTCAGTTTTTGTCTTCAAACTGTATTTTCAAAATGTGTTAGGTTATGGTTAATCTGTGTCTGTAGCTCTAATGTTGTAATGCCGGATGGATTTTGGACTAGAAAATATTGACATTGTCTGTTTTTCTGACCCCATTGGCTCATCTCTTATCCATGCTTTGTAAACAACCAGTTTATCTGTCTCAAGCTCACCACAAACCTCACCATGCGATATTATACAGGGATAATCAACATTTTAAAGTTTTCCACGCCTCTTGCTATTTGGTGTTTGCGTTACATAGTTGCATCTCACATAGTTTCGGGCTGACTTAAACCACCCCTTGCCAAAATGATTATCACTCACACTCTTCCAGTAGAGATGTAAGAAACTTGAGACTCGTTTGTACTTGCACTGTCAAATAATGGTGATTGTCAGCAGCTGAGGAAAGACTTTGCCTGACACCCAAGCAGCTTCAGGGCAACAAATGCATCCTTTTTTCAAATCTTGTTATAGTTTCTTAACAAGTTACCTTATATTACATTTGTAGACATAGTACGGCCTGTATAAAACCACTAAAATCAGAACTCTTAACTAATAGTATGTTCTTATGATCTCTGTTTCAGAAAGAGGACAAAGATGCCCAAGCACAGAGGATGAAAAGGACTCTGTGGTCCCCTACTATGTTGAAACTCCCTATGGTTATCAGCTAGACCTGGACTTCCTCAAATATGTCGATGACATTGAGAGGGGCAACACCATTAAGAAGCTGAGTATCCAGAGGAAACCCAAATTGGCCAAACCCTTGGCTGTGCCTCGGGGCAGCACTGGCGGGGGCAGCACTCAGGCTGAATGGACCTCCACAGACTCCCTTTCCTCCTCCAACAGCGACGACAAGCAGTCCCCAGTCTTCTTCAACTCCAGGCCCCAGGTTGCTGTGCCACTGACCCCCACCCTCTCCAGAGCATCCTGTGAAGTCCCCCAGCAACAATCCTACTTGAGTATTACAGAGCAAAAACTGCTCCTGCCACCTCCTTCGCCCAGGTTTGCCCCTCGTCACAACCCCCAAGTGGAAAAGACCCTTATGGAGACGCGTCTTCGGCTCGAACAGGAGCGTCTGCTCATGCAGCCCCACAGCGACCCTCCAATGCCCCGCCGCCGTCTTGCCAGCTTCGGCGGCATGGGCTCCAGCAGCTCGCTGTCCTCTTACTCTAGCTCCATGGCCCCAAGTCAGATCTCTCCCAGCACCCATAATTCTCTCCCCATCAATGGTCACCTCCCCAATGGAGAGTACAACCACTACTACCCACCATCCATGGGCAGCTCCATCCGCCACAGCCCCATGAGCTCTGGCATGGCCACGCCTGTGACAAACGTCAGCCCCTTACACCTTCAACAAATCCGGGAACAGATGGTTGTGGCCCTCAGAAAGCTGAAAGAGCTAGAGGAGCAGGTGAAAACTATTCCCATCTTACAGGTTAAGATTGCTGTTCTTCAGGAAGAGAAAAGACAGTTGGCTGCTCAATCCAAAAATCAAGGTCCTGCTGGCTTCCGCAAGCGGTCCTACAGTGTGGGCTGTGCCGACCAAATGGAGAACCCAGGCCCCATCCAAAAGGAAACGGAGCTGCACATCATGGAGCCTGAAGCCCAGGAACAGAGCGCTCAGCGGCTGGATGAGTTCAGACGTCTGGCTGCTGAGGTCCAAGCTCTGGAGAAGACGACACAAGACAATAGTGTAACTGAAATTCAGCCTCATAGGCTCACACAAAACCAGGCCCACCAAAAGTCCATTGGCATAGTTACTGATGAAAACATGAACAGCCTTCCTGACACTCTGAGGACAAATGGACATTGTTTCCGGGATGCGGGAGTATCCACGGAGCAGCAGGAAATGCGCAGTGCTGCGGTTGGGGTGACCGAGGCCATGCTGGGCATGTCCAGTGAAGCTGAGAGGGAGATCGAGCTCCAGCAGCAGACCATAGAAGCACTGAAGGAGAAGATCTACCGTCTGGAGGTGCAGCTGAAAGAAACTACTCACCAAATAGAGATGGGAAAGCTAAAACTGGAGCTCCAAGCGGCCGGTGGGTCTAACAAAAAGAAAGCTGACAAAGGTTTAATGGCCAGGCCTGAGATGTACAATGCCTGTGTGGAGGCCAAAGTCCAGATGCGCAGCCAGGGAGTCGGTGACCATCTAGAATGCAGCCATGCTAACACTCTACAGAGCCACACTATAGGAGTGTCCTGTCAACCTAGCATGCAGAATGTTGCCACAGGTCCAGAGATCCCGATGGACCGGTGGGTGGTGCATGAGCGTGTGGAGCTAACTGACCAGTGTGTAGGGAGACAGGTGGAGACGTGTCACCAGCAGGTGGGCATGGAACTTAATGTGTGTGAGGTGGGAGTTAACACAGAGGAATCAGTAGACAGCTTGGCTCTCTGCAAACCCATGACAGAGTTGAGCAAAGAGTCGAGATCAGTCGGCTGCGGAGATTGTTCAGTGGATGTGACCGTTAGTCCAATCAAGACACTGGTCTCACAAGGAACTGACCCAGACTATAACAACAAAGTGGACTTTGGTGTCATGGCTGCTCCTGAGTTGACAACTCAGCATACCAATACTGAGACAGAAGCTGCGAGCAAATCTACCAACACAAAAACAGCTGTCCTGACCGACTCTTTTACTGACATGGGGTTGATAACTTGTGACAAGCACACCAACACTGCCGCGATGGAAACGAGGACGGTTGCTGCCGGAGAAGGTCTTATCAAAGAAGTTCACTCCACAGCAAAGATGCGTTCGATTGCTATTGGAACCACCACTGACGCGGAGTCATTCCTTGGCAAATCAAGCTCTACTAAAACCAAAGAATGTGGGGTGGGACCAGTTGGCATCCATGAGAACTTCTTGGTTGGATTAAAAACCAGGAACATAGCATGCGGCCCCTCCCAGCCAACTGAATCTGTCAGAAGCAGCAGCAAAGAGACTGTGGAGGTTGAGACTGAGGCTGCACCACTGCAAGCTCAGACCCAGGGGGGCGCCGGACTGGACCATTACATCGAGAGGGTGCAGAAGCTGCTGCAAGAGCAGCAAATGCTGCTAGCAGAGAACTACAGCGAGCTTGCCGATGCTTTCGGTCAGCCCCAGTCCCAGTTTGGATCCATCAACAGTCAGCTGGTCAGCACGCTCTCGTCCATCAACACAGTCATGAAGTACGGAAGTGCCGAAGACATCCTGAAGCTGCAGTCTGATGCCGTGAACGCAAGCGAAGGTGAGAGGTACACTGCATCCAGCTCTGAGGATGCTAATGGTTTCACATACTCATGTGTTGCATGAACATAAATGGTTCTTGGGATAATTAGGTGGCAGTTATACCAGGCAATGAAAGCATAGTTTCATGGGCAGACAACAGGAAATGAACAAACGGACTGACACTTACATGGACACACAGACGGACGGGGACACACACACATATACACACACACACACACAC
>NC_045737.1:16011020-16016530 GCF_008692095.1 Etheostoma spectabile | reverse complement strand
CACACACACACACACGCACACGCGCGCACACACGCATAGTATCTTCCAAAATAGCTGTCAAGCAGGTAGTAATGTGTTTAAGTGCCTGAGTGAGCATTGAAGAGAGTTAGAATCATTTTCTTTTTTTCTCTTCCACGGTTTATTGCACAAAAGATTAAACTATGTTTTACGTCTGTCTCTTGTTACAATTCAATGTTTTTGAGATATTTAGTGAAATAAAACGTTAAAAGAAGCTACTGTTTTAGTTAGGATTACAGAACAAATGTCTTTTGGTTGTTATATATCCGTGCGAACTGGCTTTGTCGCCAAAACAATTATTCTGTAGATAAACACCTCAATTACCCTCTCAGGTATCTCTTTAGAGTTTTAAAATTAGAAGAACTTAAAGTTGCCCTATTGAGTTTCCTTGTAAAAAAACAAATAGTTATGTTTTAAGTATTTTAAATCCTGCAGTCTTTACATGCATATTTACTATTTTGTGGTCTGTGTTTCTTAGCGTATGACTGCCCATATATATATATATATATATATATATATATATATATATATATATATCTGCTCCATAGTGCTACTAGAGGCCAAAAACTCAACAGAGCACCTTTTTTAGGCAAAAAGTGGCTAAAACTAACTCTACAAAGCTGAATCATTTTATCATGTTAATAATGTTAATAAAGCTGGGGAGAAAATAAGAAAAATAGACATTATACACAACTAACGTTTTAAAATAAAGATTAGATAAAAAGGAAGGATGCAAGATACTGTATAAGGGGTGTACATTAAAGTTATTTATTTTATGTATTTAGGGTTAGGGTACATAGAGCATTGTGATTTCCCTTTTAATCTTTTTAGGAACGTGTTTTGATGAGCATTAAATAATGAAGAAGAAGAATCAACTTTGTACAGCACTTTTCCAAAGAAAGTTACAAAGTGTTTTACATGGAGAACAAGGTTTAAAACATTTCAGGACTGCAGTGAGGCAATTGAAATATTACAAAAATGAAATGCAAACCAATGATACATGAACAGCATACCAATATGTTGGTCTTGGCCTAAAAATCTCTTATTGCTTTTTTTTTGCTGTTCAGAGGACAATAAAACAACTGTAGTGATGATCTAGAGACAAAGTAAGATGTAGTTTAGTATTGACTGCCAGCGCAGTCCCAGCTGTACTTAGATCTAGTCTAGTCTGGAGTGTGAGGTGAGGGGGTTTGGGGTTAGAGCGTTCACACACAGTCTACAGAGAATCCTGATTGGATCAGACAGGCCAAAGTTATCTCTGACCCTGAAAAATGCGGCGGGGGGCTTTGGACGTGAACCAACAATGAGCTCATTTCTTTTTGGGAACCAGTTAATGTCGCACCAATTGCCACTTGTTGTTTTTGCAGGGCCACTCCTGCCTTCACTACCACCTCACTGTTGATGCTGATTCATGGCTCCTTCTGAGTTACATAACATGCATTCATGCTGGCTGGCACATAAACGCAAGGCGATTGTGTTGTGTGCGAGCTTGTTTCTGGCCTCTTTTGGAATGTAGGATTAAACTAAACAGACGTAAATCCTGTTCATGTAAATAATGCCCATACTTCTGAACTTAAGTACAAATGTGTGGTACTTTACTTGAGTATTAGCATTTTATACAACTTAATACTTGTCTCTGTTACATCCTAGAGACAAATATTGTATTTTTTTACTCCACTACATTTGTTTGACAGCTTTAGTTACTTTTAAGATTACAGATCATCCCCATCCTGCCCAGTGAAAATCCATGTATCTCCAGATTGTGTTGATTTTGAACGTTTGTGCTAAACTAAAGGAGGAAGTGTTCCTTTTATGTGGCTTTAAAAAGCCTCTTGGGTCAGCTGGAAAATGCACCATCACAATGCTGAAAACTGGGCTGTTTTTCTGAGATCATGACAAGTTGACTTTTCAGAGATACGTTCTTGCAGGACTGCAACACTACAAACATATGATGATCTTATAGAATGTGATGCTGTAGATTAAACTAACACTATAAAAAGTAAATCATAATATGTAAAAGAGAAAACACTGACAAGGAACATTTTACTACAATGAGTTCTGTTACTTTTGATACTTGTATGTATCAGCAAAATGTACTTAAGGTATTGAATGCAGGATTTTACTTGTATTTTTAGTGTGAAATGATACTTTTATTTACGTAAAGGATCTGGTGGATCCAATGGGGTAGACTCTTTGCTTGGATTTCTTTCTAAAAGCAGTTGCAAATAAGATTGGAGGACTATTTTTCCTTTTTAAGAAGTCGGTTGGTTATAGTTGCATTTTATTATCAGTTTATTTAGTTGTAACAGGGTTAAACAACATGCCAAAGTGTCATTAAAATGTCTGTTAGCAGTTTTAAAGCTATTTAAAAAGTGTGTGTGTGCGCTGACAAACAAATTTAGATTCTCTATACTTCCTAAATATTTCCTTATAAAACAAACAAAGTGGATGCAATAGCACCGGTAGGTTACCTTTTGTTAACGACAAAACACTTTCAGTCCTGTCTTACCTGTGCATTTAGCAGCTAACTTTAGGCTGCCTCTCCTCCTTTTCAGATGGCTGTCAGCAGCTTCGAACAGAGCGGTTACACATGGAGAAGATTTCATCTTGCCTGACTCCTGCAGATAAACCTGCCAACACACCTGCACAACAGCAGGTCAGTGCAGCTGAGCAGAAGAGCCGCATGGACCTGCAGATGTCTACAGCGCTACATGGTACGGCTGAGGAAAAAAAACTCCATTTGGTCTTGTCTGTGTGCTAGTTATACATGTCCTGCTTTTTAAATCCAGTGTGCTGCTGTATTGAGTCAACAAATGAAAGGCAGAGCTAGAGACTGTTATAGAGGCTTTGGTCTCACTGAAAATGCATTCTCTTAACACAAACTGGATTTCTTTAGAGGTGAAGTGATAACATTACAGTTGGAATAGAAATACCTGCAGACGATCTACAATAATGCATCCTAATTTAATAGTTGATTATATATTTTTTTTAATCTGAACATGCAAAGTAACTAAAGTTATTAGATACATGTAGTGTAGTGTTTAGAGTAACAAGTACATTTTCTTTCCACTGAAATGTAGTGGAGTAGAGGTATAAAGTAGCATAAAATGAATCCACCTAAGTACCTACATTGTTTTACTTTTTTTGCACAATGTTGTAACCTGTAAACCAGGCAACAGGTAAACATGGCCGCTAACCTCATCGGCCATGATTCCTTCTGGCGAGCTCCTCACGTTCCCACCTGTCAAAACACGGGATACCGGCAGAATGACTCTGTTGCTACTGAGTGTGCACACGCCAATGTAGACATATGCAACTGCATGCATGTTGACACATGAACACACACTCTCCGAACACACACACTCCGCTGTCCCCTGAAGCAGTAAAAGAGGCCTCTCAAATCGGGGCAAGTCTTGGCAGATGTGAGTGTGTTTCTGGCTCTCGGCTGGTATTTGGGTTTTTGAAAGCCTGTGTTTAAAATGGCTGAGATGCTTTCAGGGTTTGGGGCAACTTCTAGCTCCTCGCTGACAGAGTGCTTTGGATAGAGCGTGAGACACTTAATGGCTACGTTGCTCACTGCCAAAGCTCTTGATCACGTCAGAAAAACCTTTAGTGGATCATTCAGGCGTTCTCAGGCCATTTGTAAATGAACTGACCAGGCTTGTTAAGTTAAGTTGTGGTGCTGTTAACTACACAATACTTTTAATGTTGCTCGACAGAGGATATTATACAAACTGTAATTGAAAAATGTAGTAAAACAAGAAGGAAAAAAGGTTTCCTACAGACTTATAACTTGGTATTCCATCTGTTTTGCACACCTTACAGCACTGTATGCATGCACACGTTTAACAGGCAAACCTTTTTTTTTTTTCTTCACTATGCTTTGTTCAGTGTGGTTCATTTGTGCACTGCTGCTGTGATATGAGCATTTCAGGGATAAAGTATCTATCCATCCTCAGTATACATGTACACAGTAACAATCCCAGTTCTTCTTTTAAATACACAGTACTTTTAAGATTTAACTAAATCAGCAGCTCTTATAGAAGCAAATTACATCTAAAACTAGAAGAAACGTTTTATGATTTATAAACTCCAGTTAAATGTTACTTTCATTTTTGATGCTGACACGTCAACTACAGTCTGGTCTTCTTGTCCTGTTGTGTTCACCTTCAGGGCAGCCGTGCAGCCAGAGCACCCTGAAATCCATCATGAAGAAGAAAGATGGCCGAGCAGACTCCAGCGGCACCAAGAAGAACCTGCAGTTTGTCGGGGTGAACGGAGGGTGAGTCGGGAAAATATATTCTCGTTGAACTGTTTCATGAATTAGATTATTTTTTACTTTGCATTTTAAGGAGCCTGTTAGATGTTTTTAACTTGCTGCTTTGGTTGTGTATTAGTGTTTTTAGAGTAGTGTGGTTTAAAGGTGCTGTGTTATACTTTTATAAGGCTGTTAGGTTGATGTTGCTGCGCTTGTTACCTGGAGGTCCGAACCTCATGAAATCTGAACTTTTTTTGTGCACACACCAGAGGTTTTTTTTTTAATGTCTGTTGTTTTGCTGCCCCCTGGTGGCGAAGCAGGTATGAGACTACATCAAGCGACGACTCCAGCTCAGAGGACAGCAGCTCCTCGGGGTCGGAGGAAGAGGAAGAGGACGAGGAGAAGGAGAGGGAGTTAGTAGGAAAGGAGGAAGAATACCATAACGTGGAGGGAAAGTGTACGACGAAGGAGTTTCAGCCTGAAGGAGCTGAGGACGGGAAGGAGGAGGACAAAGAGGAAAGATCAGAGAAGCAGGAGATGAGAGAGAGGTGGGTTCAAGAGAACAACTATTACATTTACTGTTCCCAGTGTTCTGAAGTGACCTACTGTATGTTAATGTGTTCAAAATATATCAACCCTTCTTTAATTACAAGTATTAATTCAGTTTTTTTTATTACTGTATTCAGAAAGTCTATTTAAAGAATAATATAAATAAGAGTTCAGTAGGAGTAGAAGCTAAGCAGTCCTGGTTGTGAAACTACAGACTATTTAATGGAACAGAACAGAACAACTTTATTATCTTTATTGTCCAATCAGAGCTGGAAATGTGTCTCCAGTCTCACGTCAGACACCGTAGATAACTAGCGCAATAATAATGATCAATAAGTGATCATTTATACACGCAGCATCCTAACAACAAGGTAAAATAATTTCTACATGATCTGATGAAACATGTTGCAGTTATACACATTAATGTGGGATGTTAACATTTTGTAATATGGATCAGTTATTAGATAAAGCCAATGGGATTGGTGTTATTTGAATTGTTAAAATAACAAAGTTTGATTGTCTCCACAGGTATGAGCTAAGTGAGAAGATGCTGGCTGCGAGCAACGTTCTTAAAACTCACCTTAGTGACCCCAAAGCCGTGAGCAGTAAAGATCTGGTGAGGAGTTTAATTTATTGATAGATAGATAGATAGATAGATAGATAGATAGATAGATAGATAGATAGA
>NC_045737.1:15990946-16011010 GCF_008692095.1 Etheostoma spectabile | reverse complement strand
TATTTTGTTACTCCATACAAAGTGGCATTGAAAGTTAGATAATAAGTTAGTTTCAACATGCATGGACTAATGGATTGCATATTTAATCTTCAACAAATTAGCGTTCCTAAACATCAGTGCACAGGTACTGTCTATAACGAGCCCCGTCCTGCCTCCTCAGAGAGCCTGCCTGAACACGGTGCAGCACGAGTGGTTCCGTGTGTCCAGCCAGAAGGCGGCGGTGGCCGGCATGGTGGAGGACTACCTGAGGGCTTTTGGCGCCATCTCGGAGGCCGTGCTGCGTCACGTCGTCAACATGGCCGACGGCAACGGCAACACAGCTCTACACTACAGCGTGTCGCACTCCAACTTCCAGGTGGTGAAGAAGTTGCTGGATGCAGGTCAGCATTCTTTCCCCTTCATTTGGCCGCAAAGTTTGCTTCAGTTGAGTTCAGTGCATAACATCAATTGAGTGATAAGTTGAAAGGAATCCTTGTTGCCCAGTGTTTCTAAAAAGGCCTTCCTAATCCATCAGAACCCTGGGATTATCTTTTGTTTTGCTAAAATGAAGCCAAGGTTTTTTTTTGCTCCCCTAATAACCTCATAAGACCATCAGTCCACGCCGCTCACCTCATCCTTCTTCAGCTTCTTTGCATCTTTATCTTCTTCTTTCATATATCAGGTTACTGCAGAAAGACAACAGTAACTCTGATACTTGGCATGGAGCTATTCTTCTTCTCTCTCTGTCTTTGGCAGCTCCTCACTCTATGTAGAGTGACCCATTATAGATTGTTTCAATTTACTCTGAAAAGTTATCACAACAGATACTACCAGAATCAGTGTGGCCTACTCTTCATAGTAGTAAACTGTACATCCGTACTAGTATTTTTTTGTTTTCTCTCAACAAAAGGACCTGAATGCTTCCTACTTCCCTGCCATGCAGCGCTCTCCCTGAAGGCTCAATAGACTGTGATGAGGTCCTGGCCACTCGCTGCTCTAAAAGCCTTTTGTCTCCTCGGCCTTTTGTGTCCTTGGGCTCTGTGACAGCATATCCACCCCCCCACCCCGTCTGTTCCCATTGTAGCCTTTGTGCTCCCAGGTCCTTAGACCTCTCCTTCCTTCAGTGGGCAGGACAGCCACCCTCAAACCCAGCTCGCCTCCCATCTGATGGCTCTGATGTCTTGTCTCTTTTGCAAGGATGAGTTCTTTAAATGTTCAGACAATGCATCGTGGTCCCAGAAGAAGCCGCAAGCCCGACACACGTCCTTGTACATTACTGTGTTGTTGAGTGACGGGCAGCGACATGTCAATCACAGGCAGGAGTCGTAGCATTAAAGGGTTTGAGACCACATGCACTGAGAGAGTGCTCCCTCGTGTGGCAGGGTTAGCTCAGTTGGTAGAGCAGGCGCACACATGTAGAAATTTACTCCTCGACGCAGCGGCCGCTGGTTCAACTCCGACCTGTGGTCTTTTTCTGCATGCCATTTCCCCTCTCTCCCCCCTTTTCATGTCTTCATCTGTCCTGTGAAAATAAAATAAATAAATATGTGTGTGTGTGTGTGTGTGTCAGATGTGTGTAATGTGAATCAGCAGAACAAGGCGGGATACACCCCCATCATGCTGGCCGCGCTGGCCGCAGTAGAGTCGCCCAAGGACATGCGGATTGTGGACGAGCTCTTCAGCAAGGGTGACGTTAACGCTCGAGCCAGCCAGGTCAGTGACTCGCAGCGGGGGAAGAAGTATTCAGATCCTTTACTTAAGTAAAAGTACAAATACCACATTGTAAAAGTATCCTGTTCTAATTAAAAGTCCTGCATTGAAAATGTTCCTTAAGTAAAAGTATGTAAGTATCATCAGGAAAAATGTACTTAGAGGAAAAAAAATCCTCACATTTTAGAAACTAGATACGATCCAAACAGTTCTGTGTTTAATCGCCTCATCGTGTCATCTGTACTTGTAGCCTATTTATTGTTGGGTGGTTTAAATTATAATAAAACATAGTATTTTATAAACTAGATGTGTTTTGTGTTCCAAAATCTTAATTTGTATTAGTAACTAGTAATTTAACAGATTAATGTAGTGGAGTCAAAAGTACAATATTAAAGAAGTAGAAAGTGGCATGATAAGAAAAGGCTGAAGTAAAGTACAAGTACCTCAAATTTGTACTTAAGGACCGTACTTGAGTAAATGTACGTAGTTACATTCCACCACTGGTGACTCAGGGGTCAGAAGGCAGCGGCAGGACCCCAGCACACGGCTCAGTGGACTTCAGCTGTCACTTTGCTTGTTTGAAAGCCATGATGTCCCTCTCTGATGGGCGGGCAAAGCAGAGAAAGGGGAGGAGACCTTGCTCCTTATGACCTCATAAGGGGCAAGATTCTGGATCAGCCGAACTGAGCTTTTCATTTTCTCAAAGGCAGAGCAGGATACCCAGGGCTCGGTTTACACCTATCACTGTTTCTAGTCACTGGGGGACCATAGGCAGGCTGGGGGAACTCATATTAATGTTAAAAAACCTCATAAAGTGACATTTTCATGCCATGGGACTTTTTAAGTATTTACCCTGAAGCAGGAAGAATAGTACTTTGGTGACATCAAGTGGTAAAGGAAGGTAACTACAGCATTTGTAAACTTTAGAACACTTTGGACATCATGTGTAATGATGTTTACTTGCTTATATTTACAGTAGGAGGCAGTTTTTTTTAGCTGTATTTTAAGTTGGGGTCTGTGGAGGGGAAGATTTCCAACTTCTTACTGCTGAAGTCATAAATTCATGATTTAGTCTCAAAGAGGTAGGTTTTGGGGCTGCAGCTTTAAAAATATTCTTTTCTATTTTATGAAACAATACAGTCACGTAGTTACAATATGTATCTACATTATCCTACAACAAGGCAAATAATCAAACAATTAAAATAATGTAAAACATGTAAAAACAGTGTGTAATTTGTAATTTTTTTTAAATTGGTCACTGATTTGGCAAGATGTGCATAAAGTAGAAGAAGAAGAGGTCGAACAGAGAGATTGATCATGGTATTTCGTTAAAATGTAAATTGTCAATTTTTTGCATTAATAGTTTGAACGCTCTTTTAGGCTGGTCAGACGGGGCTGATGCTGGCGGTCAGTCACGGCAGGATGGACATGGTCCGGGCGCTGCTGGCTCACGCGGCCGACGTCAACATCCAGGACGACGAGGGCTCCACGGCGCTGATGTGCGCCAGCGAGCACGGACATGTCGAGATCGTGAAACTGCTGCTGGCTCAGCCCGGCTGTGACGCCACGCTGAGCGACAGCGTGAGTAACGAACTCCCTCCCCTCTGTACTGTACTTAATCTGAGGACTTTACGTGAGTAACAAGTACGACAATTCAGAGACATAATGTACTTTTTACTCCATTACATTTATTCAATAACTTTTGTTGCTAGTTACTTTTACAAAAAACAATTCTTGCCTACAGCACACTACCACCAACTACTTAGATTTTTCATGCTAAAACATTTAATGGTTCTGGTTTTACAAATGAGAAGAATTTATGATTTTCCTTTTTTAATTTATTATATTTTAAAGTTTGAACAAAATGTGTGTGTTCATGTTGATTCTTGTCAAATATATGACTGTAGTTATGTGAACCAATACCTGTACAGCTGCTAGACATATTTATATATTAAGAAGCTGTTTTGGGGATTAACTACTAGTATTAATTATTACTTATTACATGGCTTGGTTGAATACTCATTTCTGATTGGTCAACCACAGGATTCTGCAGTCTGCTTTTTCTGTAAAACAGAACATTGCCATGGAAAGTTTTAGTCATAGAGTCCAGCAGACCATTTTTAAATCAATTAAAAATATTTCTTTTTATCAATATTTGTGCTCCTTCTCTTGCCTCAGCATGGCTGAGTCCTTGAAGTCCATGGTGTGGACTTTTGCCCCCCTTGCTGCTGTCTTTGCATGTGTGTTTTTGTTAGGTCTCTACCAAGCCCGTCTTTCCACTCTGTGTATTTTTTTATTTAAGTTTTTTATTTGGGTCTGGGACGTGTCACGTGTATGTGACAGGTTTTATTTTTCAGTTGACTGACTGTCTTTTTGTCCTTGTTGTCTTCTCTTCAGGATGAGAGTAATGCTCTGTCCATCGCTCTGGAAGCAGGACACAAGGACATTGCAGTGTTGCTTTATGCACATGTCAACTTCTCCAAAGCCCAGTCACCTGTAGGTCCTCCCCCCCCCACACCCTGTTCTTCTTATGTCATGTCTGTTTACATGTTAACTGTCACATTAACCATTTACGTTTGTATTTATATTCTAGGGGACCCCTCGACTCGGCAGAAAGACGTCACCTAGTCCCACTCGGAGGGGCATGTTTGATTAGAGGCCCCGCCTCTCCCCACAAACCCTACGCTGCTATTGGTTCACGCTGAATCATGCCTTACCCACAGCTAGAAGAGGAACTTGATCCCAAGCACCAACCAACCAATGAGATTTCTGGAAATATTTTTATTTATGTGCACACTGACGAGCCCAAAGTGCCCTTTGAATATGAATGTAACCAGCTGGTGCCTCTAGTCCCCTCAGATTCTGGCTGAAATAATCAGCAAACCAACACAGACACAAATTCAACGACTAAACGCCATTTATTAGTCCTTTTTTTTTTTTTTTGCAATTTGACATTTTTTTACTTTCAAAGCTCAATGTTGATCATTCAAGAGCACCAAAACGTTAGATTTTTTTGTTTTGTTTTTTGAACTTTTTTGTTTTTGAGCGCATCAGAGTAGACAGAGTGAGAATAATCCACCCACATGTTAGAGGAAGTATTTCCTCGATATATTGCTCACCTCGACGGCCCGGCCTGTGCGCCCAGCTCTCTGCAGTACATGTACAACTCATGTGGATGAATACATCAATGAGTAGGCGCAACCTAGACTGGAGAAATTGTACTTTTATACAAATCATTTGTATCTATTTAAAAAGAATCACAGTATTTTGAATATTTCCTATTACTACATAACAACCCATGAAGTTATATATTTATCAAAGTATAGTTTTTAATGCAGATATATGTATTTCATTGTACATACGGTGGTCATTAGTTTAGTTATTCTCCTTTTTGTGTCAAGTTATTTTCTGTCTCATCATGTGTAATATAAGCTGTCCTCCTCCTAGTGTTCTTCTAGGTACTGACTTTCATCTCCGAATGAGAATTGAAGTGCCTGGGATGCCATATAACAATAAAAATCAATTAAAGAATATAGATCAGTGTCTTGTCGTCATTGTTGACCCACAATTCTTAGGTAAGTAAATCTGTTATATTCACACATTTAAGGAAATGAAAGTGCAGTACGGATCATTCTTCTCTTACCACAGCCTGTTGGAAAACCTTTAGTTTCTTTAGGTTTTTATCTTACATTTTCAGACTGTTCTGGGTTTCTACATGGTTCTTTGTACCTGTTTAGCAGAAGAATAGAAGCTATTGAATACTTTTCACTCCAAACGTATTTTATTTCTAGACAAAGACAGCAACATCTTTTATATCCAACATTTAGCAAAGTGCTCTAAAAACTGCACACTACCACAAAATAAAATGCTGGATGCATAGAAAACCAGTTCATTTTTTTATTTTTATTACATTAAACACAACTCAGATGAGTAATATATGACATGCCCACTTAATCTTAAGTGATGATCAGAAACGATGAAATACAAAATGCAACATTTCATCAACATGCATAAACACATGTGTAAAACAAATGCCTAAAACACAAATGTGAAGCTAAAGAAGACAAAGAGACTCAAGTCATAAATCAAAGCAGAATGAAACAAAATCAATATCTTGACCTTTTGTTAATTTAAAAAAAGAATAAAATGGTGACAACCTCCTCTTTTTGGCACAACTTTAGTTACTAGTTACTTCACAGATTCAGATGAATAAAACAGATTAAGATCATCCCCGGGTGGGAATTCATAAACTACCCAGCAGTATATAAAGTAGTTTAAATTACTACCACCTTTACCAGCTGTAACATTAGTGATGACCACATTAATGCATCAATAATTATTACCCAATAATATAATGTAAATGATTCTGAAATGGGTCATTCTGTGTAATGAGTATTTACGCCATAGTTACGCCATAACGGTTTTGTCAGGAAAATCATGATCGCTGGTTAAACTATCATTTTTTAGTGAGACATTGAGGATTTGAAAGCCATCACTAAAGAAATGTCACATTCATTCTTTGATCAATGCTGAATGAACAAACCCTTGGTTGCTCCATTAAAAATACTCCAGTGTTTTACTGCTACATCCATATTTTGTCTTGTATGACCAGACAGTCAATTTACAGTCAACACAAAACACATTTATGAGAAAAAGTAAATATGAATTTGAGTAATTTGCAAAGGACTGAAGGTAGAAACAGCAGACTGGCTCCTCTGTATTTTGGCGAAATGAAGGGTTTTCTCCAACAAGAACAGGAGTCTAGTTTTGTTGTTATTTGGGTTTAGAGAGTAAGTTTCCGACAATTGAATGAGTCTGGTTATTGGAGCTGGCTGTTTTCTGACTGGAGGGCTTCCTGAGAGGATGGAAAGAGCAACAAAAGTAAATTAAGGGGAAACATTTCTATTAAAGAGCATATTTCCAACACAATAAACAGAATCATCTACAATTATAGTGACATCTATTCTGGCAAAATGTGTGAAAATTCAAACTGTTTTTGCATTGAAGTCCGTTAATATCAAAAGTATAGCCTCTATCAAATTAAAATGAGGTGAACGATAGTAATAGTGATATGTGATAGGATATATCTGAGATGGAAAATAATCACTATTACTATCATGACACCAGGTCAAAATTGTTTCCTCCAGAGCCCCTTATCAGTCAGCACTATAATTTTCTGTTTCTACATTCAGTTGTCAACAGGGCTAACAAAGGAAACTGAAGTAGGTGTATGTCGAGACCCGAACAAACCTGTGCAGAGGTACGTGGGTGGTGCTGGACACAGCTGCTCCCATCCTGGAGAGTTTGTGTTTGAGTGCGGGACGGGGCACGAGGCCTAGGTCACCCGGCCTGTAGCGGGCCAGCTCGAACTGAAAACTCAAAGCTGGATTCAGGGTCACATCTCTGTAAGGACAGAAGGAACAGGATGATGGTAACAAAGCAGCAACAACTCGGAACAGAACTATAATGTTGTGATGATTGGTCTCATTGGCAATATCTGAGACTTTTATTTAGTTGTTGTGACTGTGATAAGTGGATACACCCATACATTCTAAAGTTGACAAATAATATTTTCTACTATAATAACTGGCCTTAAAAATAAAAATCTGCCTGCCTCTATGTGAATTTAACATAAGGGTGTGCTTTCAAATGCCCCTGTATTTTAAGGAAGAACATTCATTTATTTACGATACATTATTCATTCAAGAAGAAAATTGGTGTCCTTAAAGGTTGGATTTTTCTTTCTTTTTTTTTGAATTAAGGCATTATGGTCAATTTCCAAAGATGATTTTTTTTCTTTTTTTATAATTCACTTATGCTAAGAGCACTGTATATGTAGTTAACAGATACTTTCGATGACCTGACTGCTGCAGGGTCCGAGGTCTGCTGCTCATCCAGCTTGTCTTTCTCAGCGGTGGTGTTGGTGGGTGTGGGCCGGTCCAAGACCACCAGCAGCTTCTCCATCAGCTGCTTCCACTGGACAACAGAGTCCCCCTCCGAGACGTGGTCTGTGGGAGCATCCTGCATGGAACGGAGCCAAGAACACAGGCTTAAATCGTAAAAACATTTCAAAGAGGCTGAACCAATCCCATCGCATTAGTAGGCTACTTAATACCCTCGCTTTGCCGTTGTAATACACAATTTAAATTTGCAGCAGCAACTTCACACTTAAAGTTATTTCATATAGCTCTCTGTTACATACAACAAAAGTAAGGTTGTTATTCCCAAATCTATTTTGTGTAATTTGGGTTTAATATTTCTAACACTTGTACTATCTAATCATCTCAGTTAGCTTAGCGGTAGAAATGCTTGAGTGTATTCCTTAGCAATTCAGCTGGTTTGATGAAATGGATCATGTTGTGTAGATTGATCATATGATCATAGGGTTTAGAACGCATGTGTTGTACAGAAGTAAGTGAAGTTGCAGTAGGGAATTAGGGAAGTTATTTTACTTAATAAAGTTATTTACTTAAGGACGAGTCCGCTAGGCTAACTAGCCAACCTGATAAGATGATAAGAATCTTAAAAAACAATTTTTACATAACAGCTAACTAACGATGTTGCCAAAAAACACAGATCTTTATTAATGAGATAAAAGGATTACAACTTTTTTGACCGATAAATAAGGTGTAAGATGTATATCTATTTCAGACTAATTTTTGTTAACCTCTTTTCTGCGACAGAAAAATAAAATAAAATTCTGCCGATGGGCTGAGATAACAGACAACCTTCCCTTGAGTTTAGATGTTCCTGATTCTTTTCTTTTTTTTACCATCAGGGCTTGTCTGAGAGTGATGGCTGCCTCCTGCATGATGCTCTTCATCCTGCTCCTCCTCTTCCTCTCCTGCTGTAGCTCTGCCTCCTGCCCGCTCACCTTGGCTCTGTTTTCACTGCACTGCTCGGACAGCGAGGTCCGGTCCTGTCTGAAGACACAACACAAACAGTGGGTAACTCACCCATTTTTATTTTGATTTGTCCAGAAACCTTTATTTCGGAACTTTGCAAATGTTTCCTGTCTGTAAATCCTATTGAGACATTATTGTGAATTGCTCTTAACATTTAAATTAATTGGACCTTGAATAAAGAATGAGTCAGTGGTATGTTGACAGTAAAGACGGAGTAAACTTTGACCTGAGTGCCTCCATCTCAGCCAGGACTCCTGTGTGTTTGGTCTGAAGCTGCTCGAGTTCTCGCTTACAGTCTTTCAGCTCCGCTTGCAGCTGCTGACACTTTTCTGTAAGCTGCTCCACCACCTGATAGAGCAAAGATGAAGTACATAGTATAGAAGTATACATCGATTCTAAAGCTACACCACCCACAGGATCTGATCCCCCATTGGTTCCAAATGATGAAAAGATGGGTATCTGTTACTCTTACCTTCTTGCGGATACAGCTCTTGCGGGACATCTCGCTGAGCATTTTCTCCAGGATATCCACATCCACACTGAGCCGACTCTTACGGTCCCGCAGGGCAGAGTTCTCCTCCATCAGGACACGTGTCTGCTCTGACAGCTGGCTGATCTGAGCCTTGACCTCCGAGTTCTCCTGAAGAGCCAACCTGGTTGTCTCTGGAAGCTTCTGGTCCACCAGGTGCTGTACCTCTGCCGCCATGGCCGCCACATGGCTCTCCATCTCCTTCTCTAACCTTTGGGGTAAATAATGTAGGCAAATCATATTTAACGATACTAAAGGCTTGCAAAGATTGTTAGACATTTGTTTATTTTTTATGTGACTACCTTATAACCCTGTACAAAAACAGCTTTTTACCTTTCAATCAAAAAAAAAATAAAGAAAGGCCTGGAATTTTATGCTAACACAGTTAGGTCATATGGTTTAAATGTTTTCATTGCAAGGATAGGCTATCATTGTAGTCTATAATTGCATTGCAATGCTGTCACAAAATCAGCAGTCATAACCTCGTCTTTTCCAGCAGTGCTTTCATCTCCAGGCTGTGGATAGCAGCTTTGTGTTCCTCGTTCTGATTGGCCAACTGCTTCTCCAGAGACTCCATGTTGGACGTCAGCTGCTCCTTCTGCTTCTGGAACTCCTCCAGATTAGCCAGCCTCATCACTTGGAGCATGAGAGAAGAGTTAGAAGTTCACTCACTAAGGTTTAACTCAACCAATGAGTTTGTTCCTGCATCCAGTGTGTGTTAAATGCAGTGTACAGGCTGCTAAACTGTTCAGCCACCTATCCTCTTTCTTGCCATGGTGAGTGAACTTATAATGTGTTGATATTACAGGTCCAATGAGGTGAAAATAGAAACAGTTAATACCAATGTATTGCTAGGTAATGCTATCATTGTACTTATTATATTACCTATGTAATGATGTCTAGAGTGAACTGGGTAGAAATACATTGTCGGTCCTTGATTCATCTCACACTCGGATGTCTATAAATAAAAAATATTCTGTTTTTAATAGTTTTTTGTTGGATGTGTGAATTAGACTGTGAGTGTGCCAAACAATTGTTTACATGTCATGTGCTGTAGGATATTTTTGAATGGCATTTTTAATTTCCAAGAGGGTGGAAGACGTGACAATTTCATGCTGTGAGAAAAACAAGGTTCTTGTACCACCAGTATTATTTTCTCAATTACATAATTATGTCTCAGTTTTATGTGGGAAACATCAAATAAGAGAGAAGAAAGAAGAAGAACCCATCTTCATTATGCTACAACTCGACCCTGCTTTAACCTACAGAGATATTCAGTCTTACCGAGTGTGGTGTTTTCTGCGTTGAGTTCTTCAATCCGGTCTTGAAGCTCTTGCCTCAGCAGACTGTGCTGCAACTGCAGAGAGTCTCTGTCATTATCGGCAGCCTGCCGCTGACTCTCCAGAAGCTCTGTCAGCTCATCCACCTCGTCCTCCTTTTTTATCAGGGAGCGTTTCAGGTACTCAACAATGTCCTTTTTCTCCTTCTCCAGTGCACTGTACTGAAAGTTTAAGTCATTCTTCTGCCTCTCTAGTTGATCACATTTCGGCTGATATCTGGAGGAAGAGGATCATACAGGCCCAACGGTTAAGGACAAAATCTTTAATGGTTCTTGCAGTGGAAAGTAACTAAGCGCATGTAGTCAGGTACTTTACTTACGCACAAACAATTTGGAAGTACTTGTACTTTTACAGTACAAGTATTTTCTGCTATACTTCTATTCCATCACATTATAAAGGCAAATACTGCATGCATTATTACTTTGCAGATTCAGATTAATAATACAATATATAAGCAATAAATGCCTTAAGATATAATATTATGAAATAAGATACAACTTCAATGGTCCCCTTTAGGGTAATTCATAAGCTAGAACATAAAGTATATAAAGTAGTTTTAACAGGCCCCACCAGTACCGGCTGCAACATTTCAGTGATGACTGCTTCAATAATTACAATCCACTAATTTATTAAACATTATCCTGTAATGGGCCTTCTGCACAATAAGTACTATTATTTTAGTACTTTAAGTATATTTTGGTGTAAATACTTTTGTACATGTACTCAGGTAAAAGTCTGATTGCACAACTTGTGCAAGATGTGATTACTTCTTCTACCTCTGGATTCTTGTAGTACATACTGTACATGTAAAGTAGGGTGATGTGTATTTGCTTCAGGATCTCTGGCAGATTGTATGCCATACTGTACATCACCTTGCTTCCTCTCATAGAGCTGTGATGGTTGCATGCTGTGCTGTGAAGATGTTTTTTTATATTGCAATTATTTGGCTGCTGCTTTTGTCCAAAGGGACTTAAGAAAGTGCACTTAGCCTCAGTGCGAACACCAGGTGTCATCAGAAACTGTAACAGAAACTGTACAGTTTCTGATGAGCTGCTCATGCTCTTAAGGAGCTCCCTGTCACCTCCCTCTGCTCCAGTCGAAGACATGTTGCTGTCGCCCTGCTCGACAGTCAAAGAGCTGCAGGTGTTCGACAGGAGAGGAGGAACAAAATGGTAATTAAGTAGCCATAGTCCTGCCCTAAGATTAACACTATATAATTGCACTTCAATTATCATTATAACTGAACAGTACAGTACAGTCTCATACAAATGAGACTGTACAAGCTCTACACTTTGTTCTACATGTATAATTTGTGTTTCTATATGTTTTACAGCAACTTTTCCTGACAACCCTCTGCGGTTGTACCAGAGGTGATGCCATCCACCGCATGCTACGGCGAGTGGCAACGAATGACGTGCTGACACAGTACAGCCTGCTGGGAAGAAAGACAAAGAAGTCCTTCCAGGACCTGGCTGTATGCAGGGTTATACCAGGCAGGTATTATTTTATAGTCAGTATTATGCTTAGCTTGGCTGACAAGAGGTTTTAATTTGATTTATAACTTTGCTTCATTTTGACTTCTACTCTAGCGGCCTGCCAGAAAAACCTCCCTGCGCTGACTGCTGCAGACACGGAGGACTTGATTGGGTTTGCCCCACACAGTCGGTAAATTCTGCGTTCATAGTAATCAAAGTGTGAATGTGATAACTATCAATATTTGTAATCACAAAAAACAGGGTTGTTAGGTAATTTGTCTTGCTTTTGTCAACGTGTTCATTGTTAGTATGACATATCAAACTTGTTTCTTTCTTTTTAGGCCAGCTGAGAAGGAGTCAAACCATAGAGCTCTATTTTATTTATTTTTTTACTTTTTTTTATTAAAGCGATTTACTTTTGCAACTTTGGCCATTCACCTACACATTACATACTTCATCATATCACTATGCATCTTGCACTACATTTGCACTACATTTGCACTTTACATCCTTTTATCTTTTTTGTGTTTTGTTTATTGTTGGTATATTAAAGTTTGAAATCCCATCAAGTTTGTCATCATTAGTATATATATATATATATGTGTGTGTGTGTGTGTGTATGTGTGTGTATACTAATGATTTGGGTATTAAAGTTTGTTTTAAAGGTAAGGGGAATGTAAAAAATAACGTTAGGGGAACGTTCTCTAAAGATTGCAATGTTAGAGGAATGTTAGGGGAACGTTCTCTAAAGGTTGTAACGTAAGGGGAACGTTCTCTAAAGGGTGTAACGTAAGGGGAACGTTCTGAGAACGTTCGATGTAACCAAAAACGAACGTTCCCTGAACGTTCTGGGAACCAAAAATTGTTATTAGCAATAACACAGTGTAGAAATACTTAAGTAAAGTGACAAGTAAAAGTAAAGCTTTAAATGCAAACACATGGCGTGTTTGTATGATGTACTACTATAGCTGTTTAATAAATGGAGTGCAGTAGAGTAAAAAGTAAAATATTTCCCTCTGAAATGTTAGTGGAGTAGAAGTGTAAAGTTGGAGAAATAGAATTGCTGAAGTACCTCCATTTTTTATTATTTTAGCACAGCACTTGAATAAATTTGAATAAAAAAGTACTAGTAGCTTTCCACCATCGCTATGCATCTGCAATATTGGCGTATAACGTTACACTTTTAAAGTAGCTAGCTAGCTAAATATAAGTGATCACATAACTTAACGTGTTAGCAACAAATGACTAATATATCATGCGTTAACGTTAGCTACAACATCAACTGTGCCCTGAAGAGATTTTTTTAAATCCAAGTTTGAAAAAAAGATTAACAAAAATATCCACTACAATACATTTATACATTACATCATTTACACATATGCCCATAAAAGTAACTTTAAAGTAACTTAGTTAGCCAGTCTCGTGCGATTAGGGTTTAAACGGAAGTAGCGTTAGCATTATTTCCCGAAATAGAAGCACTTATTGTAAAAGCCTCACCTCTCCAACTGCTCGTTCAAATATCGTATTTGAGTCAGATATAAATCCCTCTCTTTGTCGTCTGACCCGGTTTTATCTGCGGAGGCTGCAGAACTTTCCTTTTTCGATGTTTTCTTGGCTTCATCTTGTTTGTCGCCGCTTTTCTTATCCTTCTTTTTGGGCATTGTGTCAGAGAAAGTTGGCCAAAGCCAAGCAACTCATGTCAAGCAACTAAACTACGCTGTTGCTAGGCAATGCTGCCTTCAGGGACTCCTCGAAAACTCCTTCACGTGGGTATTGGAAAAGAGGTTTAACGTCATCATGCGATTAATTGGGCATTTATCAATTATTTTCAATGCGCAAATACGTATTACAGTATTAAAGGTATGGTGTTAAATGTAATGTATATATACATACATTATAAATATACCGTATACACACACACGCGCGCGTATTTTAAACCTATGGGTGGTATTTATATCTATGGGTGGTTTTGACCAGATTATAAAAGATTAATTTGCTTTGGTTACGTTGTTGTTACAATTCTAATTTTCTCTTTTTTTTGAGCTAACCATCACCACATTTGGCCAAAACAGATTGAAAAATTAGATTTTGAAAAAGAGTCATTGATAAATGCTGAGATTATTTTGGGGCGATATTTTGCACAGAACAGATGAAGACATGAAAGCAGAGAGAGAGGAGGAATGACATGCAGCAAAGGTGTTAGCGGAGTAAACCTCTGTATATGTGCACCTGCTCTACCAACTGAGCTAACCCAGCCATGCTGACAAGCAATGATAATATAAAAAATGATAATAACTTTATTTATAGAGCACCTTTCAAAACAGAGTGCTTTGCAATAAAAACACATACAAGATAATACATAGTACAAAATTACACACAAAGACAAATGTTTTATACGCTTCAATTTAAAGGCTCGTTGGTAACCTAGTTGGTATCGGGTTTGTGTATTGAAAGTATGGAAAAGAAATAGATAATTAACCTTTTTTTTGCTCAAAACAGGCAATTTAACAATCTCCTAAAGCAGTACATCTGTCACTAGCACACATAGGCTAAAATCCTTGTGCGATAGAAAACTCAGATTTGACAGATAGTCTAGCTGTCTCAATTTACCATGCAGAGATGTGAGGAGCAGTCAACCATAGTCCTCATTAAACCACTGAAGTTTAAATTTCCAGAATTCGGAATTTCCTGCGGCACCGGAGCAATCCCGGAAGTGGGACGTCAAGGATAATAGAATACCTGGCCATGACCTTTGGCCCCCTGATGATTTCCAACTCCGTGGTTAACTTAGGTGGTGTGAGTCAGTAATGCAGAAGTGCACACACTAAAAAAAATGCTACAGCTCTGCTGTTTCCACACTTTTCCTTCATGTAATTATACGTCAGCTGCCCAACTTTTCATTTGGTACACACTGGCTTCTCTGCTGTTACTGGGTAGCTCTGCCATCAGTCATAGTAGAAAGGTTATGTGTTTAATCACAGACTCCATTACTGTGTATATTCTACAATTTGTATCATAAGCTAGATGCAATTAAACTCAGTGTTACCTCACAGCACACCTTAGCCAATGAAGTGTAGCAGTTATTAATTCAGCACTGTGTAACTGCTTTCTTTTTAAGTTGTAACTTTTCATCCCCTCTTTATTTGGCTGCAGGGATTTTAATTGGGTCCCTTTGTGTGTTTCACCTCACTTCACTCCCTGCCCATAAATCCACTTGGCTGACTAAGTGACCAGTGTGGAGGTTAATTCAGTTTAAGCTCAGTCAAGCCTTGTAATTTAATAAGAGAGTATTAATTCACCATGTAGCATAACGAAAAAAAGAAAGCTACAGTAAATATATGTTAGTAGGACTCAGATATTACAGCAAATCTACAACCACAGGTGGGATACCACAAGGCTATCACAGGCTATTATAAATTTAGTACCATAGACACAAGAAAACAAGGAAACAGAAACAGCTTTGATTGTCAATCCACCGAAAGTTGGCTACATGTAGGCTGAATGGTAAAGTGGGACAATGGCTAAAGTGGGCCAGTTAAGCTTCTTTGTTTTCATCTGTCCTTGTTCCTAGACTTTCATTACTAAAAATCAACACTCATCTTATTATTACAAGTATGAGATTGAACAAAATTAGGTTATGTGGCTATGACAACACTTCCAGGGGCGAGGCACACCATATTCATACAACCCACCAGTGATCGGGATGGAAAGTTCAATGGCATAGAGTTCTGAGGTGAATAATGTTAAAGTTATAAAAAAACTACTCCCCATGAAATATAATAATGGGGAATTATAATTTTAAATCAAATTACATCCATACCAGCCTTCTTTTTTTTTTAATTTCATGCAATTTTGACACTGTCCCATGCAGGGACTGTGTGTTACTGGGATAGACATTTAAGCCATAGCGATGAAAATGATGCCAAGAAGTAGCTGCACCCATATTTCCAAAAATTAAATGTTTATTATTCTTTTTGTTGTTAACCATACTTTTATGGGTTACTATTGTGTACCCAGTTCATTCATTCAGCAAAAATTAAACGGGTTTTAAGTGTTGCCAAAAAACTTTGCCAATAAAGGTGGCCCAGTTTGACTATAGCACCTGGAAAAATGTGGTGTTGGGTCGGTGTTTGTTGGTGGAAGAGTCGTCCGTCCTTTGTTTAATGCTTCTTTCTTGTTTCTGTATAATATAATAGAGCTCTTAGGCTATTTAGAATAGTATCATATGAGGGGCTAAGACATTTTGATCATAATTAAAAATTACGCAGAAGGTACATTTCCAGAAAGTGTCCCACTTTACCACTATTCACCCTATTTGGCCATGTTATTGCGCCCTTGGCTTGGAGCAGTTATGGGGGACCGGTGCCTTTCTCAAGAGCACCTCAGCAGTGCACAGGAGTCAAACTGGCACTCTACAACTCCCAGTCTACACTCCATACTTGGTTGGTATGGGACTTTAACCAGCCGCCCACAGAAAGGGCAACAGGAGTTGAGATTAAGTTAATTTATCATATATGATAATCAGAGATTATTGTACAATTTGCAAGCAAATTAGCAAATTGTTTACAACCTTTCAACCATAATCAACCGACATATTATGATGTAATGTTAGAATTTAAAAATTGTATTGACACTTGTGTGTAAATACAAAAATTCAAGCTACACAACAGCAGGCTATGTAAAGTTGTTAACCATCTGCAGTTTCAAAGTGATGATAACTTTGAAGCACCATAATGCATTATAATCCAATCACATAATATAGGCAGTTTTGCCTATGGTTTGTGGAAGACAGCTGCACAGAGTTGACTTGTTGCAGTAATACAATTTTTAAATGAAATAAATGTAGAAGAAAAAAAAAAGAAGAAAAAAAAAGTCGGTGCGTGCAGAACTGTCCTGCCAGCTTTCTCCCCCGCTTCCAGCTTGATCCTCCCACAAGTCACAGCAGCAGGGCGGGGAGGGACGGTGACCTTATAGCCTCTATCGTGGCACCAGTGCAGGGCTTTAACCAGCCGAACCTGCAGGGACAAGCTTAATAGTTGTGTGACTTTTGTTGTTCTTGGTTAGATTAGCAGTTGCTTGTTGAGGTTTTATTACCCCAGCAGCCATGAGTAAGGACAAGCAGAGCAAGCAGGTGCCGGAGTGCACCGGACCTCTGTCCCCATCCAAAGGCCAGAAACCCCCGAGAATGCCCAAGTGCTCCCGGTGTAGGAACCATGGCTACGTATCTCCTCTAAAGGGACACAAACGCTTCTGCAACTGGAGAGACTGTCAGTGTCCCAAATGCAAACTGATAGCCGAGAGGCAAAGAGTCATGGCGGCCCAGGTAACCGTTATTTTTTAATTTATTCTTTTTTAACTGGTTAGCTAGCGCGCGGCTAACGTTAGCTCGAGCTGAGCTGAAAAGCTTTTAAACATCAAGATTTGGCTATCAAACAAATTGTTCCTTCGGTGTGAAACAGGAAATATAACAACGTAATTGTTTGTAAACTATTTTAATTCAATGTTTGTATACTTTTCAACCCGTGTGGCTGTGTTTGTAGTTTGTTTTTCTTAATTTTAATTTATGTAACGTTAGCTACCGACATGTCAAAGGTCAACCTAATTAGCGTGAACGTTATAACGGCCGATAGAGAACTTTATTAGTTAATGTGTGTTTTAGGTATATTTCATGAGTATTGTTACACCTGTTGCTTACAGCAGACAGTTACTACATATATTTTAAGTGATGGTTAGGCTACAATATAGAGCAGCTACTGTGTGTTGTGGTAAAATACTTTGTAACTTTTTACTGGTAAATTGAAATAACGTTAACTGTTTTTGAAACCGCCATTGTTACAATACAATTAATAGTCTAAACCCCAAATAGATTTATTTTGCAATGATGTAAAATAGATACATACAGATATGCTCAAATTTAATAAACTGGTTTCAGAAAATGTGTGGAAATTCGGTTTGAAAAGTGAACTAATCAAAATATTTCCTGATAATTTTTGTCATGCACTTATTTAGTAATAGTTTCAGCTCTAGACCTAACTTTAACCATAAGTACATATGTGCCTGAATCTTGTTTTGTTATGTTCTTTTTAGTTGTGCATTGTTATTATCTTCCAAAGCTATATAAATTCAATATATTATTATTATTATTAATTATTATTATGATTATTATACAGTGATAGCATAGCGGTAATAAGCTGTACATTGGTATTGCAAGTACAGCACAACCTGTGTATTGGTGTCTTAGTATGGTTGCACTCATAATATATACTAATAATTTAATTTTAAAAAATATAACTACTTAATTTTCATGTGCAGTAATTACATAGTATGAATATGGCATCTGTCATATCCATTTAATACACATGGCTTTGTTTTTTAAGTTAGAAAACAATAAAAAACATAATGAACTATAACACATAGTCAGCATAGTAGTAAACCAAGGGGGAAAGTTATTATGTTGGTGCATTATATTTGCGTTACTCAGTCAGTAGATATGGTAAGGGTAATGTTTTGTTTTTGTTTCCTTTCCTCCCCTCCAGGTTGCCCTGAGACGGCAACAGGCTCAGGAGGAGGAGCTTGGGATTTGTAGTCCGGTGGCTCTCACTGGCCCTGAGGTGATGGTGAAAAATGAAGCTGGAGCGGACTGCTTGTTCTCTTTGGAGGGACGATCTCCAACACCAACCAGTACCTCTACTTCTTCTCATGCTGTCACAGGTGAAGTATTTCCAACTGTTATGCACCTAATGTCCTGCCTCTCATGTGTGACACACTACTAATGTAACTGACAGCCGGTTATATTGCTTGGGTCCGTTTCAGGAAGGAGGTTTAACAAATTCTGATTATAACCTGGATCTCTGAGTTGATTTACCCTGCGATGGGAAACTCTTTCAGAACAGCTGATTCGAGTTGGTTCAATCAACTCGGAATAGGTGCACTCAGAGTTAAGCGCATGCACCACCACAATAAAAAGGCAGCACGAATGGAGCCATGATACTATGATTCACCATGGTAACAACCACAAAAAAACTGGTCGGCAGAAATACTCATGCGCACATACAGCCAGTTTGAACATGTATTTAGTGGAAAAAAAGCAATACAGCAGTTGCTGTAAAATAGCGAGAATTGGAGTGGGATACAATTGCTGCTTGAGTCAATGCGTTAGTTCTAATATAGTGTATTAACTTCATATTTAATCACAGGTAACCTATACCATTGCTGGTGAAAACTGGAACTGGACTATAATTTTTTTAAGGTGCAATCCTGCGGGCAAAAAAGTAAACTACTACTAATCCCATTCTGAGATTGCAGCATTGCAGTCATTAACAGAATTATGGTTTACAGTAATGTATTTCTTTTCAATGTCTCTTACTGGTTTGTGTCCAGAGAACTCTACACAAACGTTTAAAAAACGTTTCAGAGCAAATCAAATTCTTCTGATGGCGCTTTGCTATACAGTGGCTTTAGTAAAATGCTCCGCATCAACAATGTTGTAAAGAAAACTGTAGTTGGCAAAAAAACGTAATGCGACACAAAGAATCTGCTAGGATATAGAGCATGTCCTCGATGGGTGACATTAGTGATATGAGGATGGATAAGGTTATGTAGGCTACATAACTGATAGACTTGGAAGAAAAACAATACTGCTCAAATAGGTAGTTATCTGGAAATGAAACTACATCTACTGTATATATTCAGGGCCTCAATATCATCTCCCGACGTATGTTTACTCCCTGCAAAGTAATACAGTTTCTTCATCAACGGGTTTGTCAACAAAAGGAAATGCCATGTTCAGAACAAGAACCTTTTCTAATCTGCCTAACAATTAAAAAACCAAACCTGTTTTTATTCATGCAGATAACAAACTGCGCTAAAATGTGCCTGATACAGTCTGAATGAATGAATGAGGAAATGAAAGAGCGCTGTGTCGGAGGGAGGAGACTGAGAGAAACTCAAGGTTTATTGAAGAAAACCTGATCCCGACCAGTTTAGGTTCACAGACTCAGTTACCATAGTAACTGACTCTGAGGTTTAATTACCTCTCATTCTGAAACGGGCTCGAGCTACCCCTCTCTCTCAGCTTTGATTACCCTCCCTTTCTGAAACAGAAAACCCAGAGTTTCCCTCATCTC
>NC_045737.1:15979781-15990936 GCF_008692095.1 Etheostoma spectabile | reverse complement strand
AACTCAGAGTTTTCACTAAACCTGCTTTCTGAAACGGACCCTAGGACAGGTGAGTCATTGTGTCTAAAAAACAGCTCTGGGAAGTATGTAAAAATAATTTGGTGACATTAACATTTGTATATTCAGCATGGAAAACACAGCTGAAGTGGTAAACAGATTTAGAAAGAAGACACACTAGTTTTCACAGAAATCTTACTGTTGAAGGCTAAAATGAAGGGATTGATGGTTGTGTGCAACGTTAACTGACAAAAGACCTAGTTTTTAGAAGTAAATGTACTATTTCAGAATATACAGTATATTTTGTATATTATATGTGAACCACCATTGTAAAGTATTAATTGTAGCTATTTAAAGCAGCATAAGCGCAAAGGATTGCCAGTGTTTATACTAGTGTGGATTTTTTTGACTTGAGTGAATTTGTTGTATATGTTGAAATGCATGTTAATAGATTGTGGACTGATACATTTGGTCCTTTTCCTTTGTCCTTGAAAATCCCAGTGAACTTGAATTTGGTGAGTTATATTTGTACCTAGAAATCACTTTTAAATATAAAGTTTCTGTTTCATGGTCAGAAAGGCTGAATTAAATGCACAATAAAACATTAAAAAGTCAGCAGGACAAAAATTCTTTACATACACCCAATAAGAGGCATATTCGTGGGAAAATAAGTGAAAATCAAAGTTGATTTTGGTGGCAGCATCATAAAAGGGCATCCTTGATGTCTTTCTTGGCGGCGGTGTGGAGGCAAACACAGATATCGTGTTCCTGTTGGACTGATAGCAAATTTTAGGAGGTGGCAAGTGACTGTGGTCAAGGCTGCTCATGTCTTCTGCTTTGTGTTCATGTTAGAATGGGTCTCTGGCTTGGCAACAGAGAGGAAAATACTGAGCTGGAAAAAGGAGTCAAGCACTCACTGATGACAAGAATTAGAACAGGGACAACAAATGTCATTATCTTTGGATTCAGTGGTGCACAGAGTCTTCATTGTGTACGAACAAAGGGTCAAGGTCTGAGAAGAATGTGGCCTTGTTGATAAGGAAAGAACAACGGATGATGATGATGATGATGTTGATGACGGTCATATTAAACCTGATAGGGCAACCCACATTCCTGCACTGTGATGGTGTGTTGTGTTTGGTCTGCTAATTTGACGTCAGAAACACCTGCCACCTGCAGATGGTGCCGTTGATCACAATTTGAGCTACGGGTGACTTGACACATCTTGTAAAGATCAAGTGTTCTTTTCCTAATAAATACTTGATTAAAATATGTAGTCCAAGCCTACATCTGTTTCGGTTAAATGGATCATCATCAGCAAATACTAGTACAAGAGCTTGAGCTTGAGAGTTGGATGCATAATTCAAAAAACAGGGTTAGTTTTACAAAAAAATATTTCTTGTAGATAAATGCAATCCCCAGATCCATATTTCAAATGTGATAACGATCTGAATATACTTTGGCCTTTGAAAAGATCTTTCTCTTATTTGTTGTCTTTCCTCCATGTGCGGGCGTGTCTGCCTAGGGAGTCGCTCAGCATTGTCCCCTAGCCCGTCAGCTGGTGCCCGGGTTCATTCTGAGGGATCGGCAGACCTGCTGCTGGAAACTTCCTACTACAACTTCTACCAGCCTTCCCGCTACCCCACCTATTACGGCAACCTCTACAACTACCAGCAATACCAGGTAATTAGCAATTACCAGTCTGCTGTTTATCAGACACAGTCAAACTCAATTTGAATCCTTTTTTAAGGGCTCATACTAGGTATTTTACATACTGGTCCTGCTGGTTGGTTGGGTACCTGTGATGTCAGTTCAACTTGCCTCAAGGGAGGGTTTTTGTGCCATCGTTTTAAACCAACTGTGGGCGAGCACAGCAGGGGAAATTTGTACGTGTGCATGTCTGTGTGCCTTAAGTTACGCACTATAGCGTTAACTACAATTCATAATTGTATTTATATTGTCCTCATACCTTAAACTCAACATGTAACTACAGCATAACTGTTTTTTGTTTAACCTGCTTAGAATATTTAAAATCGTTCCATTTAATTTCAAGAGAAAATTCAGTATAACTTTATTGTTGTCATGGTGGAAAAACCTCTAAAGCAGACCTTTATGTGACAATAAATATCTTCTCAAATCAGTACACAGAACTGCATTTAAATGAAAAATAATTTACAAAAATATTATTGACCATTTACCTGAAAACTTCAGATGTACAGAAAGCAAATACAGAAATTCTGCAACTTTCCCATTCTGTTTTTTCAAAGCTCATAATTTTATTTGGTCGAGATTTAATAGAAGACAGAAAACAACTAAGTTGAACCCAAACCCATCTACTATTGCAACCCAGCACTGGAAAATACAAACATACTAAAACACTTGTGCAATATAAAGTATTGTAATTAAAAGGCAGAATTTTTGTAAAATCTGTCCTGTCTAAGAGATGGTACTGCACAACACAAGTCATATTGAAGATATAGAAAAACACAGTGCCAAAAACCTCTCTGCTCTTTGTTGAAAGTGACGGACTGGTGTTGTGTGTGTGTGTTTGTTAGAGGGGGAACTTTACATCCAAGCTACTTCATGCCACAGAAACAGACGATACGCTTCTTAGTTAGGAATCACCTCAGCATGAACAAAACGTACTTTCTATTACCTCATTAGTAAAATGAAACTCGCCAATCAGCATGCTCAACTGAAAGGGATGGAAGTGGCACCGAAGTAACACCAAAACCATTTTTCTCTCAAATAATCATTAGAAATGAGAGTAAATACCTTTGGATATGCATACACTTTGAAAGTAGAGGTTCACTGATTGTTTTTCTGTCAAGTTGGAGAAGCAGGCTTGTTAGTGGAAGATACCCTTTCATAAATCTGGATTAAACATCTTGCTGTCATCTGCCTCATCAATGACTGCCAAGGCACTCTCCTCCATACTTTACACGATTGTTGTAAATAAATCAAACTAGTACCTTAAAAAGTAGTTTGTTCTGATTGGTTTAAAGATGTCTGTAAACATGATCAGGACACCTCAAACGTTGTTCCAATCAACAGTTTGTAACGGTTACCTCTCACCATTGAAACAAACCTAGCCATAAGCCAAAGAGACATCAAAAGAACTTCTAAAATTAAAAATGTATTAAAATGATTGGCGCCCAAGGTACCTAGTGGTCTGAAACCCATTACATAATGACAATATGACTGGTTTGATTACAACTAGGTGCCTTTATTGCATTCTCTCGCCTATCAAATGAAGGCAGAGAACACAGCTAGGGTTGCAAGTAACAATTATTATCAATTAATCTGTTATATTGTATTCATTTATAAATCATTTAGCCATCACAAGTTACCAGATTTAAAAATATTTATTTAAATATACAAATGAAACAATCGAAAATCAACTACATAAATCAGCACATTTGAGAAGCTGGAGCCAGCAAATATTTAGCATATTGCTAAATATTTTCTTGTCAAATGAATTAACAGACTAATCGTTTCAGCAATGATAAAAAGGCATCCTGGTATATAAAATAACAGAATCTTACAGAATATAAAAATAAAGCAAATTGTATTTATAAAAGTGGGAGAAAACATCACTTGATATGTCAACTGATATGTTACTGATGCACGTGTAGGCAACCTTTAAGGACATTAGATGTTAATTCTCTTTGTGTCTGGAATTGATTTATATAAACATTTTATTTCTTTGTTTTCCTTAGAGATGGATGAGAGTGTCTGTTTTAATGTTGACACTTATGGTATAAGGTAGAACACATTGGGGAGATAGTACCCAACCTTCTGACCAACACATCTTGGTCCCTCATTCCCCCATCTGTATATTCACACTGATTTATGCTTAAATGTATCTCTATTGTGTCAAATGAGATGAGCTTGTGCATGAAGCAAATTAGATCCATAACTCTCCAGTGATCTCAGATGAGGTGGTTTGTTTTCTATGAAGAACATTTATCCACCCCTACTCTCTCCTATCCACCCCCTCTTCGTTTCCCCAATAGCAACATCTAGTTTTGGGGTCACTGCCTCCGCTAACCTGGCAGCGCACAGCAGAGCCTGAATTGCAAAGGTTAATGGTATTGTCTGTCGGCAGAGGAACAAGCCGCTATGCCTCAGCGCTCAAAGGAGAAAGTGAGCACATTAATGCTAATCAGTTAGCACGCTTTAGCATAATTTGGCCATCCTACTTTGTGATTTATGATATTTTTTGTGAAGTTGTCAGGTTGAGAGGGGTACGTGCAACGTTTATTCAAATTCAGGGACTACTTTTTTTGTATTTGCATGAAGAGCTGGTTGTTTGAAGATGAGTTTCAATTGTGCCAAAAAATAACACAGTTGCACAATTTCTAACTGTAAAGCGATAGAATATTTCTTTAGAAATAAAAGGAGATGTTTGTTATGACTTGAATTTGAATAATTATAATTTATACCATTAAAAAAAAGATTTTTATAAGATCTCTTTATCAATATTTCTTGTGTCTCCCCTTTCTCCTTTACCTGTCCTAAACCTCCACAATTTAATGGGTTACACTTTAATCTTTCCATCCCTAACTGAAGTGATTATCCTTGAGTTACTTAATTTTGATTTGTCTCCATATTTGCTGTTAAAACGCTTATCTCTGTGGTCTTTCTGCACTATCCAGAGGGCTGACGTTTTTCATTGACTTTCTGTTAATTTCTGAAGCTCTTTTCGCTGTCATAACAACATAATAATGATAATAATAATCTAGTGAAGGTGTACTATACACCTTTTTTAGAATGATTTAATTGAAACAAATTTTATTATTTAAATGGCAATTTTTGCCTACAACATGTTTTAGTTGTTTTGCATTTGTTTCAAATGCTGTGCTTGACACACTGCGATCATTTTATAATTAAGTTTTTGTACCAGGTACTTGACATTTTACAATTACAGTAGATTGTTTGCAGAAGAGTTAGGTAAGTAGTTGTTTTTCCTCTGCCAACCTCTTTGAAACTGTTTTTGTAAATGTCATTAAAATAAACTTTTAATCATCAAGCTAATTGTAACAATGGTGAATTCTTCCCACAAGGAAACACCGTGGTCTTTATCAGTGTTAGGCCATCTACCTCCTCCTCCTCCTCTTCTCTCCTGTGCACTCAGTGGTGCTTGGCTGTCATGCAGGTGTATGATGATAATATAAGGGTGGTGTAGAGCTTCCAGACAGGAGATGGTGCCAGATAAGGAGACAGGCCCTCTCAGGGAGGTTCAGAAGCCCCCCCAGGAGTCAGCAAGTTAGCCTGTGAGTTTGGAGGAAGGAGTACACATATATTGTGCTTATTATAACTTATTCAATAATGTTCCTGTAGGGCACATTTACAAAGTATTCTTACATTTAATTACATTACTGGCATTAATGAGTTGTTAATAATGACTTTCAGTCCACAACAAACAACTTAAACTCTATCCATTCACCTCTGCCAAAATTGGAAATTGACATTTGTTTACCTATTGCTTAGTGCCATGAAAATGCATTTAGAAACCTGACCTGGGGATGTAATTTGTCATCATGTCTAAGTTATCATGAGGTCATCTAGGATTCTGATTCTATGATGTGCAGAACGCCTCTTTGAATGTAGTTCAGTGGAGAAACTAAAAAACAAAATCCTATAGATGTGGTATGCTGTCAGATACACTGTTTCTGCCTTTACCACGTACTCTTTGTACACAAAATGTATGGTTGAATTTGGATATGATGGTCATAGTTCAGTATGATTTTAGTACAGTGGGAGAAACGTAAGAATTTCCTTTATTTTCGAAAAACACTAAACAGTGGCTCACAGGCCATTCATGATAAAAATGAAGGCAATCAATCAATTGTATAAGGTCAAGAGTTAATCTAAAGGCAAACAGAAGGCAATATGTCAACAAAATTGCGTACACAAACCAACATTATTGTGGAGCAATGAAAGGATTTCATGTGTAAATAGTATTGTAGCATATTTGAAGTGCTGAACACTCCCGGGAAACTGTTTTTTGCTTAAGCCTTTGGCCGCTTGAACACGGAAGAGAAAGTGGTAGTAATGGACTCACTTTAGAGACATTTTCACACATAATGTTACCAGACATAGTTGATGTTGCTATAATTCACTGAAAACAAAACATTACCCACACAAATCATAGACAGTATGAGAGAGTAAAACCTTTTATATAAGCACGACAAAACAAAACTTGCCTTTTTGTGAGCAACTTTTACCAAGCCAGTTATTTTTGGTGCTGTGTCCTGCAAACTGTAAACTTAGTGCACCTTTAAGACTCCAGTCCAATCTCTGTTGTATTTTTCACAGCCTAATACAAGAGATGAGTGTAGCTTAAATAACAGTTTATAAAGCTGTCGGAGAACTGATGGTGTGGACAATACGGATGACATATTACAGGCTGACAGAAATCAAATTCCATAAAAGTGAAATTGAAAACCCTCTGTGAGGCGGCCTTGCTGCTGAGTAGACAGCTTGTTTTAAAGTTTTCAGAGGATTGGAGAAAGCCAGCACTGCGTGTTGCAGCTCATTTTTAGAGCAAGACATGGACGTGTGAATTCAAACACTACTTATTTTCTGTCATATATTATTTTATCCTATATTTCTTCCTGGCAGATTAGGTTGTTAAAGTGTTGCCTGTAAATATCTGATGGCTGATTTGGAGGATTGTACAGTCAAGCATTATGTGAAGGGGGTCACAGAATAAAAGTGTTTAAATTGTATTGTACAGTTTCAAACCCTAACCATAACCCTATTTTAGAGCTAAAACAGTCAATTGACCAAAAATGGATTGGCATCTAAGTAATTTTTAAAGTTTCCCAAATGCAAGTATTTGCTGCTTTTCTATGTTATATGTATTATTATATTAAATATTTTTTGGGTTGTGGACTGTTTGTCAGACAAAACAAGACATTTGAAGATGTCACGGTGATGACGTTTTAAATGCTTAACAATTAATTGGTTGACTAAAAATTGAGAAAATAATTGTTAATTGCAGCTCTATTCAAGTCTTAAAGTACCCAAACATAGAATTACCAAAACCCAACAAGGAGTTTTGGTGGATTTAGCAAGGTCTCCAGAAATGTGGTGAGCATGATGTTGTCTATGAAATACAGCACATTAAGGGAATTATTTCTCCTTTGTGTGTAATAATAGTTTTTTGTGGTTTTGTGTGAAGCAGATGCCCCATGGTGATGGCCGTGTGTCTAGCCACAACATGTCTTCTCAGTACCGCATGCATTCCTACTACCCGGCAGCCACCTACTTGAGTCAGAGCCTGGGTTCCACCACCTGTGTGCCACCCCTCTTCAGCATTGATGACAACAACAACAACAACAACAACAACAACTGCTCTGAGACCTTGGCAGCCTGTAAGTTATTCCCAAACACGCGCGCCCCCACACACACACACACATACCTTTGTGGGGACCCATCATTGACATAATGCATTCCCTATCCCTTTTTGTTAAATTTATTTATTTATCCAGGTAAGTATTGCAATGATGACCTGTCACATTCACACTCTTATACATTGATACCTGTATGTGCCCAGTTCAACCCCAGTCTGATCTGCTGGCCACTGAGCAGTTCCGGTTAAGGGCCTTGCTCAAGGGTACCTCAGTGGTGGTAATGAGGAAGGGACAAGCACTGCTCTTTCTGCTCTTTCCCCACCCAGACTTTTATACTGTCGGTCTGGGGATTGAACCAGCAACCTTACGGTCACAAGCTCGCTTCTTTAACTTTTAGGCTACCACTGCCCTTAACCATCACAATTAAATGCCTAACCTTAGCCCTTACCCTCACTCTAACCATAACCTAATTCTAACCCTAATCCTTAAAGCAAGTCTTAACCCTCAAACAGCCCTATACATTTGTGGTGTCCAGCATTTTGGCCCCAGAGAGCTGTCAGGTAGTCACAAGTATGTCGTATTTCCGGTTCTTGGATCCCATGAATATAATTAAACAAGAACACACACACACACACACACACACACACACACACACACACACACACCCACCACACACACACACAGTTTTCAGGCCCCATAAAGTCTTACCCAGACTTTATCAACGGTGTGGTTATGTAGATTCAAGGGAGGATTGCCCTCAAGTCAAGAGTGCCATAAAATGTATAAGATAAAATTAGTCTAAAGTGAATTTTTTTTTAAACTTTTAATATCTTTTTACTATACTTTTCTTTTTTTTTTTTACTGTACTTCAAATGCAGAACTGTGTATGTGCAGAAGGTCTGACTCAAGTTAAAGTCATGTGTTGTATTACCTTTCAAACTGAGAATTAAGGAAGGAAGAAAAGCTACAAAGTTAGACAAAGTTTGTGTCTTATGTTATCTTTTCTTTTTAAATGATGACAGAAAGTTTGTTAAACGTATGCTCAGCTCTTGGCATAAATGGAATTAACAAACAAACATATTTTAACCATAAATTGCAGCATCACAGAAAAAGTAATCAATTTTAAAACAACCACAAAACTGTCAAAGACCTGACAGTGCAGCTCTGTTTCTTTTCATCGCATTTAAAGATGAAGTAGATCTGATCTCTGATCTCTGACAATGCAGCAGTAGATTTCTAGGCCTGTAATCTCAGCTGAGCATGGCTTCCGGAATCTTCTGCCTTACCCAGTAGCTTTAAATATGTGTAAATCAGAAGCATAATGCTTCTATTTGTGCTAAGTATTTGTGGAACTTTGCAAGGAATGCATGTAAGTGTATAATGAGATAATCCAGCATAGTGTAGTGTGAGAGAAAGGAAAATACTGGGCTGATTGGCATACCTGTTTAAACTAAACATGACTGGGATTTGAAATCATGAATGTGTTTTTCTTTGTGCAACATTTTTGTTTTAGTGCACTTCAGGTTAAAGGATGAATACATTTTAAAATGCAATTTAGTGAGACATTTTCTCTCCATCTTTGGTGCAGTCACCTGGGCTGTTTCAAAGTTGTTTTCCGAGCACAGAGTGCAAATGGTGGCATTCTGTTTCACAAATGATTGTCACTCACAAATTGCAGATACACTTGTAGTAGTAGTTTGTTGTTAAAGAGGGGTATATTATAGGCTTGCAAGTACTGCTTGGCATTGCGTGGCTTTGTCTGTTGGTTTATTTTAAATCAATGACAATTAACATTAAGACCAATGCAGGCTACATCTACAAAAAGTCAAGACAAGAAGTTACTGCTTACATTACCTATTCTGTTCTCACTGTTTACTCAATGTAAAGGAACCAATTTTAAGTTTAACTTTTTACCTTTTGGACAGTCTGGGGTTGTTAAATTGATTTTATTTCACGGATCTATTTATGAAAGATGACATTTTGAGAATCCAGTTCATGCATCTGTATTTACCTTTTGGAGGTGTAATGTTTAAAAGACATTTTAGGAGTACTGTACTCCATTCCACAATTGTCTTAGTCCCGCTTTGCAAGTCCTTCATCCACAGCGCTGTGAAGGAGGGTCTGGCACTAGTCCACACAGCATTCCGTGATGAAAGAAAAACCTGCTCTGGTTTATTGAAATTTTTTTAAAACAATCACAATCATCTTGGGCGGCACTAAGCACCAAGGAGAGCCACAGTGCCTCAGCAAAATAGCCTCAGGAAGGAACTTGTTTTGGTGGAATGTGTGCGTTCAAAAGTGGTTTTAGTTGTGCAACAGATAATTGTTGTTGTCCTCTGATTGTCTAATTTACAAAGTATATATGCATATTCAAATTAAATGCTGTTGATGAATATATTAGCTCCAAGCAAGTCACTAAACAATTTTTTGAGTTGCCCCTTAGATGCACCTGTCACACATCCGGTGTGCAGAGATATTTTTTACATGGAGCCCTAATTGTGCAAAACTTACAGTATATAGCCCATGGTAAAATCAATCTGTTTCTACTTGATTTACCAACTCTGTCTGGTGTTACTCTGGTTTGGCATGAATGGGTTGTGATTGACAGAGGGCAATCCTGTTAGTTACAACATGCTTCCTTTTGTTTGGAATTGAATGGGAGTAAAACATGTCTAAAGGTTTAATAAAACTAATTATTATCATTAATGAGGTATACAAACAATAAATCAAAAGCACATTCAAAAACGGCAGTTTGAATAGTGATCTTACCACGCAGCACCCCAGCACAAAGTATTATCTGTGTAGCCATCTGCGTGGGACTAGAACAAAAAGATCATTTATTTTCAGGAATTAAAAGATGAATTTGATTTTTTCAAATAAAAGGGGTTTTGTATATTATCACTCATTTAGAAAGGACACATAGGAAGAGCGTCATTAGCACAATATCAACATCCTTCTTATAGTGAAATAGACTGCTGTAAACACCAGCATCCCTAAGCTAAAGACCCCCACATCTCCCCTTGTACCTGTATTTGTTTATTACTTTCACCTGTTCGTTTCCTGTGAGGGTCCCACATCAGCCTCCTGTCGTGATTCTCCATGCTTCATTACAAGATAACAACACTCACAGCGGGTGGTCCCACATTTGGTGTCGACTCACACTCCTAACACCAGAGAAACAAACTGCTTAAATCAGTGGGGTTTTTTTACAACAATTCTGACATTCCTTAAAAAACAAGCAATATATACTTGCAACACACACAGGTTGTAATTTTTTTCTGTATTTTTTAATTAAACAGTGATTTTCTCTTTTTAACCAAATATACATCCTTTTTTAATATGCTGAAAAATCCAAGCTGATTATATATGACAGGACAGGGATGAAGAGTATTTCGAGCATCTGAAACAAACCGAGTGTCAGTTATATATATTCTTGACAGGTCAAAAATATTAGACCAAAATTCATCTCACATTGTACACTCACAGAAGGTACTTCTTGATTTTGCACCTATTACAAAATTGAGACACAGAGAGAAAAAATGTTTAACATGATGTATGTGTTATCTTTGAACTAGAGCTGGGCAATATATTGACATTATATCGATATCGTGATATGAGACTAGATATAGTCTTAGATTTTGGATATGGTAATATGGCATGAGTGTTGCCTTTTCCTGGTTTTAAAGGCTAAATTACAGTAAAGTGATGTCAATTTTTGAACTTACCAGACTGTTGTAATTGTTCTATTATTTGCTTTTACCCACTTAGTCATTATATCCACATTATTGATGATTATT
>NC_045737.1:15972339-15979771 GCF_008692095.1 Etheostoma spectabile | reverse complement strand
GTCATTGTGTGAATATTTTGTGAAAGCACTAATACTCAACACAACAATATTGTTGCGGTATCAATATCGAGGTATTTGGTCTTTGATTTTCTCCATATTGCCCAGCCCTACTTTGAACTATTAAATCTTGCCTAATTTTGACAGAACATGTATGAATTCTGGCTAATGGTGACTACCACATCTTTTTCAGCAATCATTTAAATACTTATTTAGGCATAGAGGTGTAAATCTATCCTGCATTTCATAAGAAAAGGTCAAATATTTCAGCCACAGTAGAGAAAAGTAGAAAAAAAGTATTATTTTGCAGTAGAAATATGGGGGAGCTGAAGGATGGCATTCCTATAAAAAGATTTGGACTTAGTCAAAAGACTTGTAAATGAGTCCGTCTAAACATTGGGTGCCTGCTTGGTACAACCACTGCCAAATCCAGTGTGTGGGTGTGTGTCTTATCTAAAGAGGAGGCTTCCACTGACTGAATGAATCAGAGCCTCTGTGTCTATAGATGTTGTGTGTGTGAAACATTTTGGAGGCTAGTTGTCTCTGTGCAAGGGACTGTGTCCTTGATCTTGTTCCAAGGCTAATTCATATCTTATCAGCTGCTAAAATAACTGTAGGGTTATAGGCATGTTGTTCTTGTGAGCATCACATAATTAATTTTTTATTGTACATAATGTGGCTGCAAAACGGTACTGTAGCTTTTCTACTTTTTCTATTTTGGTACTACTGAGTTATTGAATTACTTGCTGAATTACTGTATTTCACATTAATTTAGTTGGTCTTATCCAGAGTTAAATGGATTATTTTTTTTCAATTAATTAAAGCTGCAACAGTTAGTTTAGTAATTAATTGAAGTCAAACAAAATTAATTTCATTTTGTCATTTTACCCAGAAATTACCAAACATGTACCATCTTTTTTTCTTTCTAAATCTTTCTATATCTTTAAGATGAACAAAATATCTTATTTTCTCAAATAATTGTTTAATCTACAATGTTCAAATAAATAATGAAAATGTCCCTCAAAAGTTCCTTGAGCAGTAGAAGTATCAAAGAAGACAAAACCTGAAAAATATTCACATTTGAAAAACTGGAGCCAGTTATGTTTCGGCACTTGTGCTTAAAAAAATACTTTCACGATTTATCGATTATCAAAATAGTTACTTCTAAATATTCCGTTGATCCATGAATCAACTAAATGCCTCAGAACTGTCTTGGACTGTTGGTCGGATAAAAACATGTAATTTAAAGACAATGTCTTGGGTTTGGATATTTTCACTTTCTGACCATTTTCTGACTTTTTTTAGGCTAAATGACTAATCAATTAATTCATAAAATAATGAGTAGGTTGACTGATAATGTAAAGTTGCAGCCAAATTTCCCAACTTCCTAAACCAGCTAAAGTAAGAAAGTCATTCAAATACACAGAATTTTATCCTGGTTATTGATTAAATCTGCTTCAGCACATTAAAATTTAGCCACATCTGCTTTTAATCTTTAAACTGTTAGGCTTCGACCGAACATTTCGCTAACCTCCAGATCCTCCATGAGGATGAAATAGCTGTGAGCTCTGAGCCTACCTGCCCTCCCCTTCTACCTGGCTGACAAACAGCGCCTCGCCAGATTTATCTCCCTCCCAGGATAGGGCTAATCAGTTGGCCAAATACAGCGATCCAAATAACCTTCAGGAGTGCCACGCTGTCCTTACTCCTCCTCGCCTCCTTCTCCTCCTCTTCCTCCCCCCTCTCCGCCCTCCCCCTCCGCAGACCCCGCTGTCTCCGCAAAATTGCCTTCTGGAGTTAGTGAGCGGGAACAGTTAAGATTTACAAACAATGATGAAGCTTGTCATGCGTCTTTCTCCATCCGTCACGGCGGGCCGGGCGGAGCTGTGGGTAGAACCGTCCTGGTGTTCTTCATAAAAGCCAGCTCTCTGTGAAATACGCCCCCGGCCGGCCTGTTTACTGCCCCGCGCTCGTCAGCAGCCCCGCCGCCGTAAATCGCAGAGCGGGAGGTGACAGAGCAGTCTATCAAACTCCCACCCCACCTCGCTGCCTTCCCAACATCTCACATCACATTGCTGACCCCCCCCCCCCCCCCCCCCCCCCCCCCCCCCTCTCCTCTCCCCTCCATATATACACACACAAAGACACACACACTGTTTCTCCACAAACACCAGCCCCACTTCCTCACTAGGAGGCCCAGATGAGCTGCCCCAAAAGAGTTATGGCTGTTTCAGTCTTACAGGAGACAGCTTCAAGCCGAGTCTGTCTGTTTATGTTCTTTCTTTTTTTGTCCTTGTTTAGGCTTTTTCTTTTAAATTAAAAACTGCTCAAAGTTTGTCAGCACAGCAACTTTTATTTTTTATGTATTTTTTACCTTTTTAAAAAAAAACAAGATTTATACAAATGTCAGACCTCAAAATCGAGCGCCGCTGTGCTGGCTATACGTTTGTCTGTTTTGTTATATTGGTGTCAGCACGGAGCATACAGTAATTTAAATGCAAATCAGATTGTTGAGGTATTGCAGATGTTAATCCTGCTAATCGATAGACCTGTGTGAGCCCATTAAGTTAGAAATCCATTACTATCTTTCTAGATGATATTTTATTGATTTTTCTTGCTCAAATCTATACTGTACTGTACACCAAAGTGAGTTACTGCGTATAAAGTTTGTCGTTTCAGGTTCTCCGCCTCCTTTGAAATAAAAGGAGTAAAAAAACGACAGAGATTGGCGTCAGTAAGTTTCTTTGTTTCGTGGTAAAATGGGATTTACCTGCTTTCATATCAGATTACTTCAAACTAATACCTACATACTCTCTCTAACACATAAATAAACAGAAAAGGATCTCCCTTAAAACACACACGCACGCACGCACACACACACACACACACACACACACACACTTGTGGCTCGACTCATTGTGGAGATGTCAAAAAGGCCTCTCACTCTTTTGGATTTATTAAACCCAAAACAAATCAGTATTTCTAACCCAAGAGGTGACCTTTTCAAAGGAAGTGCTGTTTTATGTCACCTCAGTACATGCCCTCTGGGTTGTTTTGCTACTTGAGGAAAGTAAAGGCTACAAGCTGTCTCTATTGGTTTGTGGTGAAATGTTTTAATCTTGACAATTAATACTGTTTTTTTGTAAAGTTTTTTACTACTTATGTATGTCATTAAGTGGTAGTACCTCACGTATCCCATTAAGACTGGGTTAAAGTTGGTGTGTTCAACATAATTTCAAAATAAAGTTTGAACCATCTTCAACATATTCATTTGAATTCTGATTCAAGCAATGATAATATGTTTCCCAGTCATTGAAAAGAATTAAACTTTTCAGCCAAATTTCGGCAGGTTTCAACTTCTGTGCCATGCAACCAATCACTGTGTTCACTGGGAGATTGATTTAATGAAATTTCTTCTCAGTGTTGACGTTGGACAGGAAAGATGGAAGATGTATAGAACAGAAGGGAACCTGTGCAGTAAACCCCTGGAACCCCCTTTACATTAGAGGTTTATAAAACTTCATTCTTAATTATTAATCCACAATCTTTTGATTTTATCACTGTGCATCCATTAAAATATTTCTGCTGGTTTGTACATTCGGTAAATGACATAATGTCTCTTTTTAATGAGAAAGATGAGACAATATGGCAATAAACAGACTGCACAGTTTAAATTTTTAGTACTTGGTATCACCTTTTCTTAATTAAGTTCAGTAAACACTACACACTTGAAAATGTTTTAAGATGTTGTAGTTTGAAAGGAACAATGTTGCTACATTATAAACTCTTAGAGATTTCTCCAGTAGGTTAATAAATCCTAGAAAATATTAAAATTTCTTTGTAGTGTTTTTAGAAAATGACTTGAGGTAAAGACTTGGCTCAATCTGTAAGTAAGAGCCAGCAGCAGAGAAAGTGACCCTGCTGGGGCCTCGTCAGGCCCCGGAGGGCCTCATTGAATGTGTGGCTGATTGAGTGTCTCTCCTGGTTCTTGGTCACAGTGGAAAAGTAGTGTGCCTGTCAGATTGTCTTCCCCACCCTGCTGTGCTGCTAAGTGCCCTGCTAGCCTCTGGGGCCTGTGGATGGGCTAAATACCAGTGTAATTGTCTGCTCAGGGCACAAGCACCGTTGTAATGTGTTGTACAACACCACCATTAACACAGGCCTGGGGCTGTAGAGGCATTAAATGGCCGGCACTGTGTAGTTTATGTCCTCTTCCCCTTACTCTCTTTTTCTCTCTCTCTCACTTACACACTAACACACATACTGTCCAGCTTTGAGGGACCAGAAGGGAAGTGAAACGTGATTCTTTGACTTCTGTTTTGTCTTATACCGTCTTTTGTTTAGCAATATATAACCGTCAAAGGTAGCGTGAGTTATTTTAATGACGTTAACTTTCTCTTTTTATTGTCCAGGCACTAAAGTTTTTATCTAGTTTGTCTTTATCTTACTGTGCCATCAGAAAATATAAAAGCAGCAGTGTTATATTTGTGGACTTTTATTGCCTCACAGGTTGCCGTAAACATTTAATTAGTTAAGCGTTTTGGGATTACAGTCAAGACCTGCACACACTAAGCTGAAACCTACTGAAATTTGGTCTTCAAATAATTTTATATATATTTTGACTTGCAGGTGTCAATGTGTAGTGATAATATTTCCCTAAGAAGATGGTAGAATTAATGTTAAAGAAAAGGCAGTGCTCTTTTTAATTAGAATACAATGTGCATTTATAATAAACCAAATCACAGCATTTCTAATTCTGACCTCCATTATGGGAAATACGATAACTGATGCTCATTTGCTTATTTCCAGGTTTTTTTTCCTCCCTGACCCCCAACAAAAGTGAACAAAAGGAGTGATATCCTTAACTGAAGGGGTTTCATGGGTTTTGTCCTTGAATTTAGACAAATGTCTGTCCAAACTAATATAACATTTCAATTCCTAACATTTGAAAACATTTTTATTGCATAGGGTGTGTATGTAAATGTAATCTGCATGTAAAATACTTACTAATACTTACACTTGTGTCTCCACACACATAAAGTTGATCTTGTTTTCCTGATATCTTTGTACAAAACAGACTTGGTTAGTTACGGTGTGTTCCTACCTAATCATGCTCTTGTAGTCACTTTCCCTAAGTTGTTCTGAGCAGCAGCGGGAGTAGTTCAGCGTGGATTGACAAATGGTGTCGCCTTGGCAGCTCTCTGAAACAGCTGAACGACTTGGATAAACATATATGGCAGCTTTAGCACCCACGGGAGGTGTCCTTCTTTTCATAGCCATATATTTCACTCTTCCTGTGTCCTTTACTTTGGCATTTTTCTTACCCTGTCGACTCACAATGAATCTCTTGTTTAAGCCATAATGATAGAAAAGTCACGCAAATATTGATCAGGTCATCTCAACTCATTATTGTATATCCATAACTTTTCGACGGATCACGTCAAAAAGCCCAACGATAGACTGACAGGCCATTTTGTGAGTTGATGGGGCACAGTAGCCGAGATGGAGATTTAGCATAGGGACGAGGGCTGTGTCACGCCTCTCGGCAGTCATCTTCATCTGGGACAGATTGGTTAACAATGCAGGAGCAAAGGCTCCTCTCTGCTTTATTAGCCTTTGACCCCAACACTGATGCCTTCTGTCAGCTTGCGTCGGCCCTCTGCTCTCTTCAGCTCTACAGCAAACCAATAATGACCATTTAAGTGTTTTCTGACCTCCCGTAATGACTGCATAACAGACTGCATCTATTTGAACAATAGTCTCAACAGCTCTTCATTTGTGCAATGAAAGAATGAGAAATATGCGGAAGATTTAACTTGCACCCACATAAACTTGATGATAATGCAAACGCTATTATTTGACTCTTTATTTAGTTCTCTGATAAAGGTGTTTGATGTGGCTTGAAATAAGTAGTAGCTCAGATTTCACTACCAGGCTTACTGTAAGAGCAGTGGTCACAGTGGATTACCAGAAAATTGTATGTATGTATTATTCTTAGAGGATAATACATCTATTTTACTTTGGTGGTCCCTGTTTTTTTCCTCCAACACTGCCAGCAAGTTAATATTTTCACTATTCCAGTGAACTAGCTCAACATCTGGATTGCCACAAGATTGTGGAATCAAAATTCATGGTGCCCAGTATATGGCCTTGATTGATATTTGTGGTTCAGAGTGAAATCCACATCACTGATTACTGCTCATTTTGGTGCAGACATTCATGGATTTTGTAAACAATGGAAACTATGGATACCTTATCTTTTGCAGTGACTTCCTTTTGTCTTAAGACAATAGTTTCATCATAAACGTTTTGCAGAATTAGGAGTCATTCAAAAATAGTCAGATATGAGCAGTGATTTGAAACTGAGGGTGAAGGTCTGCGTTGTGAACATCAGCTGAGGGGCAAGAGCCTCCACTGTTCAGTGCTCAGAATTTAAAGCCTGTCTGCTCTTTGACTGAGTTTTCTGGGCCATTAAGTCCTGCTGCTGGCCTGATGATGAGGGGCCAGACGCCTATATCGTTTCTAGAGGGGAGAGCGTCCATCTCTACAAGGGTCGTCCTCAGTTGGACACCCATGGGACCCTGTCAAACTGGCCAGGGCTGATTTCTTTAGACACAGCTCGTATCATTTTAATGGTAGACATTTAATCCCAGGCCGACCTTGTCATGTGACAAGCAACTCTTCATTTCTAAGATTGAATTTTTGTTACCATGATGATAGCCTCCACTAAGTGCTCTTGTCCCTCACAGCACTGATAAATTCACACAGGTAATTGCTTTTTTGGTAACTGGCAGGTTGTGCATTGAATATTGTCAAACTGACCAATTTCTAGACTGTAAGACACTGTTGAATGCTCTTGAAAGGCTAAATGGAGCTTTAGTTTAGATTATTTTGTCAAACTTGCACATTTGATGTCACATTGTGGTCAAAATCCCTTGTGGTTTAACTACAATAACAAGAGGCAGTTAGCTCTGTAGCAAGTGTGTTAACATAATTAATTTATCTTTAATGTCCTTAATAACATACATGAAATTACTGTTTCATACACTACTCAACTTCTTTTAAAACTTTAACTGCAAAAAACATTTCTTTATAGACCAGGTTTTGTGCATGGGGGTATTTGTCATGTGTGAAAGGGCCTTCACCAAACTGTTACCACAAAGTTGGAAGCACACTGTTGTTTAACATATCACTGTATGCTGGTAGTAGCATTATGTAAGATTTATATTAATTTGAACAAAATGGCAGTCCAAATATTGAACACTTCAAAAGTGCTCAAAAAATGGATGTCTATGTTTCCATGCAGTATATTTAAGATAAAATACATAATCAATTATAGTCATTGTCAGAGCAAAAAGTTCAGTACAGTAACTCACATTTTTAGTTAATGTAGAAATGTGTGTGTGTGTGTGTGTGTGTGTGTGTGTGTGTGTGT
>NC_045737.1:15965968-15972329 GCF_008692095.1 Etheostoma spectabile | reverse complement strand
GTGTGTGTGTGTGCGTGTGTGTGTGTGTGTGTGCGTGTGTGTGCGTGCGTATGTGGGTGTTTACTAAAGTGTTATCTACCCCTATGACCCTAGTGTACGGTGGATGAGTGTAGAGTATGAAATCCACAGAGAGAGCTTATCCCTGCTTCATCAGACTGAATTACCATCTCCTCTCACATCTGGGCTTTTGTTCCCCTCTTTGGCAGCAGCAGAAATGATTGCACCTTTATTCACTCCCTCCCACCTTCTCTTAACAGGACAAGTGGGAGGTTAAAAAGCCTGCTTTTGTTATTCCACACAAAGACTGTTTAATAGTTTGGAAATCTTATATAGAGCGCTGAGTGACTGGGAAAAGGTCAAAAGTTCATTCATCAGAATAAACTCTCTTTCAACATCACCAGCAGGTAAAGTTGTTCTTGTAACAAGCTAATTTTTGGACACAGGTTGAACCTGAAAATAGACTATGTATTACACAAGAGCTTTTCTTTTCATGGTGTTCACAATGAGAGAATTATTACCCCTCACAACTGTAACATACAGTGTCAGCAGAATTGTACTATGACAGCTAAAATCTAAAAGATCTCGGGTTTCAAATTGTGGGACTGGAAGTGGCAGTTGTTAGGTGTCTAAAGACCTTTAAAACAAACTTTAACATGTTGGTGAGGTTGGTGCCAAAAACTCAACAACTTCATATGACAAAGGTTTTTTCCCCAAAAGCATTACTGTAATAATATGGTTTTAAGTGTCATTGGAAGTGGTAGAAAGTAACTTTTTATTAAATATGAATATATAATATGCTGTACTTAAGTTCAATTTGAGGTACCTAACCTAAGTATTTCCATTTTTTTTAATTGAACAGTTACAGGTACAAATTAATTTTCAATTTAAGATTTTACATAGAAAAAAGCATGTGGAAGTTTCTAAAATTCAGTTAGTCAAGGCAGGTCTAGTTTTGCCACATTGTCTTGTCTTAGATGTCTATGAGTTGTCGACGGGTCTTTTCCCCTCTAATGGTTTCATTAAAATATCCCAAAGAGATCAAATTCAATATTTTACTAAAAGTATATTCAAGACAGTGTTTCCTAAATATAGACTAATTTGTGACCACAGAATCGCTCACACACACACACACACACACACACACACACACACACACACACACACACACACACACACAGCCAAAACCAGATTTCATTGACAAAGCACATCATGGCTGCACTTCATCTTTTAGTCTGATATTTTAATATGAAAATAGTTATATATTTTGAAAGTATATGTTAATTTTATGTAACCTAGTCATTGTTTTTAATAAGTAATTCGTAAACCTTCGTTTGACTAGTTTATTACTGAACCCAGCCATCACACGCCGTCACGTCCTGCGCCGTCACACCCTGCGCCGTCACATCCTGTGCCACTCACCACCACAAGTCAATTCTCAACCTGTGGGAAAAAACTTACTTTACATACATCAGGTGGTCAAAAACACGACTCCAAATAAATTATGTTTCTCTGTAACTGCTGGATGTGTAAATTGGTAACTGTTAGCTAACTTACTACTTAAAAGATTATATGTCAATGTTGCGTTCACAACTTGTGAAAAATGATTACTAGTCAATTAACTAATTCACCAATTGGACCAAACAAGCAATTTCAAGGCATCACTTTAAAATCTGAAAACTCAGTTTTCTGACATTGTTTTGGAGCATTCTGCCGAACAAACATACAATAATAAAAAATGTAATTGGCAATCAAATAACCTTTTAAATGTTTAATTGGCTGCAGCCTTGTGTCATTCTCAATGGCTAATCGAGAACAAGTCTTTCTGGTGTGTCAGCAACATTAATCTGTATTAAACAGGAGAGCAGAGGACAGTCGGATGCAGTGGAGAACATGTGTACAAGCAGTGTCGTGATTTAACATCTCTAGTGAAACTAACACGTCCAGTTGCTTTCAGCCTTTAATTACACATCATAGATTTCCTGCTGATGAACAGGCAGAGAATTAACAGGGAATGGAGCTAATTCACAGCAGCTGCTCTCCTCCACCCACATGCTGTTAATGCTGTACAAGTAGACCGCTGAGAGCAGGCTGTACTTAGCTACACAAACATTAGTATTAACGATTGGGCTGCCAGTTTGAAATTGGTGACAAACTGCAGACGGGCAAAAATTGAGAGTCCAAAACCAATCAGGAAGTTAATGAGGAGAAAAATGACTCCTCTTTTCCCCTCCCACCACTGCTGAGGAGTAGAGAGAGAGAGAGAGAGGGTGAGGGATGAGAAAGCACGACGAAGGCAAATCGAGAAGTCAGAGGATTCTGGGAAACACTGGACATCAGCTCTTGTTTATGTTATTGTTATACCGATCATTAGGTTATTCTGACTAAATATTTGTGAAAGTCCAGCATAATCATAAAAATGTAAAAGGCATGTACATTTTTAATGTTTTAGGCTTTGACTGGAGCACATTTAAAACATCGTAAAGTATCTTTAAAAACAGAATGTCATATATTTTTTGTTTTTTATTATTTTGTGAGAAAATGCCTCTAAATGTTTCTAATGATCAGGGCTGATCTAATGAGAACTGAACTAATGATTGTTTTCAAAATCGATTAATCTGCCAGTCATTGTCTTGATTCATTGATCAGTCTTTTGGTCCATATCACAAAAACGTGAAAAATGGTCCTCCACTATTTCCCAAAGCCCAAGGTGATGTCTTTAAATGTCTTGTTCTGTTGACCAACAGTCCACACCCCAAAGACATTTACTTTACAATCAAAAAGGAAAACCAGCAAATATTCAAATTTAAGAAGCTGAAATCAATAAATTCTTGGCATTTTTTGCTTAATAAGGTTACTACCTTAATATGTTTTGGGTACTGATTACAATTAGATTGTAGCAAAAGTATAGAAACCTAGCCTCAAATGTTCAAAGTTTGGCTGCTTGTGTTCAGACAATATCTATATTTAACATGTTAGAACTTTGTTTTTTTTTGTTAAAGAGAAATAGGATTTTTTCATAAAAACGTGCCTTTATTCTTTTGTCCTATTGTTTTGTTATTGATACGGAATATTGGATCATGTTGCAATAGTATAGAAAAATGTCAAATATTACGTGAATATTAAAACCATTCATTGACAAATAATTAAAAGATTATACAATGTATCATATACCGTAAAAAAATATCAGGAATACTGGAAAACAGAGCTGAACGATTAGTTGATTTTCTGACAATCAAGCCACAGGAAATTAATTGCAATTATTTGAATCAATTAACATTTTGAAAGCTGAAATACCACATAAATTAGTTCCAACTTCGCAAACAAGAGGATTTGTTGCTTTTCTGTTTAATGTTAATTTAATGAAAGTCTTTGCGTTGTAAACTGTTTGTCAGACAAAACAAGCAATTAAGTGACAAAATGTTACCTTCACGAGTAATTTTCTTACTTTTTTTTTTGATTAATTGAGATATTCAATACAACATCAAAAATCATTAGTTTCAGCCCTACTAGAAAAATACCCATCATCCTTTCATTACTGTCTCTTTGTGGATTACAAGAGGACATAATGGGACATTACATGCATTATCATGGACATTGTCATTGAACATTTTGAATTAACCATTAAACAGTAATATACCTGTACTTGAGACTGTACATACATACATACATACATATCCATTATGCAACTCACCAAGAAGCAATGTGAAATGGAGCAACTTATGATCCTCACAACACAACTTAAATTTATCCGACCAAATACTTTCTCATTTGAGATGCTAGAACCAGTGAATGTTTGTCATTTTTACTTAATAAATTCCTTAAAAGATAAACCATTTATCAAAATTGTTGCCTAATGAATCAGTCGACCAATTGTTTCAGCACAACACCAAAACAAATTCTAAGGTTGTCTATTGTTAAGGACTTCAAAGTCAGTTTCTTCACAGATAAATATCCTGTTTTATGGCTTGATCAAAGTTCTAAATGAGGATAAAACAAAACCTTTGAAGGTTCGCAGGATTTTATTAAATGTTCAAACAGCCTGATGTCTCTTGTCATTGTCCTTACAGTATTATTAGAGTGTTATAAGAGTGTGCATTTGCTCCAGACAAGTTGAAATGGGTGGATGCACAGACAGTAGCTCTAATGTAAACTGTAAAAGTTTGTTTTGTGTTCAGTGCCTTCCCTTTTTGCTGACTGATCCAATTTGCTATACATCCTGAAGAATCGTTTGACCCTGCAGCCATATTTATATCAGGTGAAAACAGAGAGGATCATTTATTCTGCAGCGCTGATGATATGACTTTCCTCTGTCTCACTATAGTATTTCTCTTCTCCTTTTTATTTACTCACCTTACAGTGCAAAGACATTTTTTATTATATGTGTGCTGCTGTGCTGTCTACCTACCCAAGGCAATATGAGTTTATCATATTAATGACTTTGAGGAGTATCCAAGAAAAATGATTTGTCGCTCAATGCCTGAAAGAAAAGTGAGAGATTTGGGGTTTATTTACTTTTCAATTATATACCATCCTTTACCATAGTGGAACAACAATTCTATGCTTTTTGCCCTAAATCTGACAAGTAATTATTATCATAGATATGGTATTTTACCACTTTAACACATTTAATGTCGGTAAGGATGTGGATCTCACATTGGAGACTAGTACTCATTTTAGGTGTGTGATACAGCGTATCTTTTAGCATCAACCAGTTACCAGTTGCAGCATGGCGTATTATGGGTTTTATGAGATTATGATGGAAACAAGATGACCAGAAGTTCCTAACATACACGGATTGCAATTTCTATTGCTGATTGTCTGTAAGGTCGGTACAATATGCACTAAATTTAGATGGAATACTGTCTACTGAGACTGGCAAGGTGCAATGACTCATGCACCTGTTGATTTGTGTGCGGTGGCCCTGACTTTTGGACTGTCTGTTAGCTAGCATCCTCAGTGGCTCTCTGCTCAGGACTGTCTTGTCTGTCTCGTCCCTGCAGCCTTCTCCCCCAGCAGCATCAGCACTGGTCACGACTCCACCATGACCTGCAGGTCCATCAGCTCCCTGGTTAACTCCAATGTCAACGCTGAGTGCGAGGTCGGCAGCGAAACGCCAAACTTCACCATCGACTCCATCATTGATGGGGACGCCACCAAATAAAAGAAGCTAAGGATAACTTTACACAACAAAAGCATTACGAGATCTTCATGGTTCGCTGTTGCTGCAGTTACTGTTCGCTGCAGGTTTCTCTGTTTCTGTCCAGAAGGCACGATAATGTATTTTCCAAACCATAGTTGAGAATACAGGTCGTCTTCGGATTTTAGCTCATTTTTAGCTGTTAAATGTTTTGTTGAAGCCAGTTAACCAGCATAGAAAGTGCTCGGAAAGTAAAAAACATTTACAAGTTCACAAATAACAACATGCAATTACTTGAGAAGCATTCTCCAGAAGATAAAAATAACCAAACATACATTGAATAAGTCTCTTGATTATCAGTAATCAAGAACGGACCAAATTATTCAAACTAGAAGGTTGTACACTAGTATTTCCTCTTGAGAATTAGGCTGTTTGCATAAACCCTTTCTAAAGGCGACTAAACGTACAGTAAATAAGTGACGTGTTGTGTTTTTTTTGTGTTTAAAAAAAAAAGTTGTACACTTGTTTTTCCTTTTTGGAAAGCAACTGTTTATGCAAAATAAAGTATTTTTTTATCATCCTAAAGATAAAGTGACGCAACATGCTGAATAATGATATTTAAATCCTTTTCTAGCATGCAGTAAAATTGACCAGTGCAGTTTTGACACAGTATGGTTAGATATTAGTCGACGATCTTTTGACAATCACAATGCAGGCTTAGTGTTAATCAGAGTTACTTTACATCTCAAGCACTTATTTAGAAATAGTCCAAGGCTAAATTTGGCCAAATGCCCTGGTTGACATGCGATACACGTAGTATAGGCTAATTATTTTTAGTTTGTATTAGTTTATTGTTTTTCAGCTTTCGAAGTCTGTTTTGTGGTCCAGATAACCAGTAGACCAAGTTGAGCCCATCCTTTTTTAGCAAGCACTGATTTGGTGAATTGCAGGTCAAAAGATGTCGAGGTTAAATAGTAACTCAACACCAGACTGAAAAGCAGGTTTTTTTGCCCTTTTTGGTTGAAAGTTTCAAGTGTGTTTCACCTGTGTTACCACAGCCAACAGTGATGTCACAGTGCACTGACACACCGTGGAGGACACACACCTACGTCACTGCAACAAAGGGGAGTTAAACCAAAGCAAAATAAAGATGTTCAGGGGGTGATAGGCTACATATAATAGTTGTTTCAACAGTATTTAAATGACTATATATATATATATATA
>NC_045737.1:15963766-15965958 GCF_008692095.1 Etheostoma spectabile | reverse complement strand
TATATATATATATATATAAATATTGTCATTAAGACTTGGTAAAAACTGACACTGAATTTTTGAAGAGGGAAATATTAATATTTTAGAGTTAAAAACTTTGATGATCCATCGGATCGGTTACATTAAAATTTTCTTTTGGTATTTCTGTAGAGCAATTACTTGTTGACAGTACTATGAATCCATCTGCTGATATTGGATAGCCTGGACTATTTTTCCATCTAGCTCTATCAAAAACTTTCCAACCAAATAATGCCCAGATCTATGCCTATACTAATGCCAAAGACATCTTTTGACCTGTTTGTACAGTATGAACAACGATCAGATGGTTTTGGAAAAATATGTTATATCAGCATTTCCTTTTGTCCGGTATAAATAAATGTGTCACTGAATTTGAGTTCATTAGAGTGGAAAACATCTCTGATAGAGACTCTGGGATATCCTCCTGCGGGACGTGTTTCTGGAGGGTTAGCAGGGAGAAAAACAGGCAGGTTAGACATAAATCATGTTTCCCTCCATTGGCATGTGATGAGCACCGGCTTCTTATTTATGGCACGGATCCAGTGGCATCATTTATTCCACATTCCAATTTGCATGTCTATTGTATATTTAACCCCTTCAGGCCTGTATTTACTAAACATATGGGTTACTGTTTACACTCGTTGGTGCGGCCTTGTAGATACAGCAGAAGCTGAGGACGTGGATATGTAGCAGTGATGTGTAGAGCTGAAACAATTTGTTGATTAGTTGACCCAGAAAATGAATCAGCAACCATTTGATAACCAGTTAATCATTTAAGGCATTTTTCAAGCAAGGTTGTCTTAAATTTAAGTACATTTTCTTTTGGTTTTGGACTGTAATGTCACTTTGGGATCTGGAAAAATGCCACTTTCCATTGCTTTCTGATGTTTTATAGACCAAATAAGTAATCAATAAGAAAGAAATAATTAGATTAATCTATAATAAGAAAATTATTGTCAAATGTGTTCTTTAAAATAAATACCTGGTCACAGTTGCTTTGTGTAAGTAAATACCCTAAAAGCTGTTTTTTGTATTCCATGAACTAATGAATATAATCCTGTTGCCCACTTTTGAGTTGTGTTGTTTAAATGTTAATTAAAAAAACAACTAAGATTAGATTTTGCCAACTTTTCTTCCTTCGTGAAGCTGACTGGTTCTCCACTGTACTGCATATTGTTGATGTGTTTTGTGTTTTATGGAGATCCATTTTCAATCGCATGCTTTGAATGTGTTTATTTGTGTTTGTGTTTGAATAAGACAGCAACAAAAGTAATTTGGAGTCTTGGAGTTTATGTCGCTACAACTTTTAGGTAAATAAAAACGCTTTAAAGTGATGGAGTGTAAATGTGATGCTGGAAACAACAATATAAAACAGACAAAGAAAATTACTTGTATTTTCTTTCTGCTGCGTTGTGGGAACATTCATTGGATTCTGCCCCATCTGTTGTAATCAATAACGTGACCATCTTGTTTTTTTATGAAACGCACTTACTCTTAATTTCATCCACCAGTGGTTTTAGAGAGAAGAATGTGGAGTTACCTAGAAGGCTTTGACATTATAAATCACCTCTTGAGACCAGATTGTACAGCAGTATCGATTGATCCTGATATATCACAGAAATTTACTGTCACTTCTGTTTTCAATTAAAGATACAATCAGTCAGATAATGACTTAATTGGATTTTACAGAAGATTGAGTTTTATTGCCCCGTGCTTTACGAGTTTAGTTAAGGAAGGCCATTTTATCACAGTTGTCAGGGGCGACCGGCTGCCGCTTGCCTTGTCCTTCTGTAGCTGTTGCCCCAGTATACAGCGCAGGGGAGAAAGTGTCACAGGATTGGTTTTCCTTGAGCTGCCTCTGGCTCCATGAATCACGCCCTCCCCATAATAGATAAAATCTGCTCGGATCCCACCGTGGCACCTCCAGGTGGAGTGATTGCTGCTCGACACAGACAGGAAGTGTTGACTGAGGATGCAGTGAGCTTAGAGGTGGAAACTTAAAACTGTTTTGGATCACTTGTAGATTATATATTAATTTCTGGGGATGCTACGCTCAGTTGACTGGAGAGTAAAGAATATTATTTAAGTTAGTTTGGATCAGCCCACCTGCTCAGGTGCCCTGAGAAATCTAATTGGTTGTGTGTTACAATCAAGCGGTAACGTGTATGAACTGA
>NC_045737.1:15961237-15963756 GCF_008692095.1 Etheostoma spectabile | reverse complement strand
TGAAAAATGAAGCAAAAAGTGCCTAGAACCAGCTTCAAGTGGCCACACGAGGCAGTTCATCGAGTGGCCACTTAAAGCTGGCTCAAAAAGAGAGTCAGTCCCCATAGAAGCCCATGTTAAAAACATTTTTGTACCTATTAACATTTTTTATAATAATAATAATATATACTTTATTAATCCCGCAAGGGGAAATCACTATTTACATTCTGTTATTACACACATTCCGCACACATGCTCATACATGCACTACATGGATAGCAGTTGGGGGTTTGGTGCCTTGCTCAAGAGTACATCGGCAGTGCCCAGGAGGTGAACTGGCACCTCTCCAGCTACCAGTCCACCACCACTGTCTTTTGGTCTCTATAGTTTGTATTATATGCAGGCCTAAAGTTCTGCATTCCTAAGGTTGTTCTGCTTTGAGTGACAGGTGGGCGGCTGTTGCAGGAGGCGAGTATAGACTGTTGGCTTCATTCTTCCTCATCTCCAACCACACTCCACCTTTTAGCCCATTTTTGGATTAGCCGACGTCAGGCACTGCCAAGATGACGGCAGCTGGAGCTACCGAGAGCCAGCCTCTTTGAGTTTTATATTGTCTCTTCAAAAACATGACGTCACAGAGACTAGGTCCACATTTCATACAGATAATGGTTAAACCTCAAGGAACCACAGTTTTTAAGGAGTGAAGTCATCAAAGGGTTGTGTCCACTCACACACACTATATTTGGTCCCCTCTATTTAAAAAAAAAATGATTCTGTCTTTTTACAAAATATCTCCATCCACATGCACACATCAAAACCAGGAGTTGATGCACAGACTGTTTAAGTGAAGCCAAAACATCTCAATCGCCCCCTAGTGGCTGGCTGCATTTTAGGTCATGAATCCCACTACCTCTGTTAGCGGATGCGACATGGACCAAAAATTTAAAAAAAATGTCCCTGTCATTTTAGGTAGTTATTATCACGCTAAGGTTTGATCGATTGTTCATTATTTGTTATTTGATGCTATAAAAAACGGTGTGAAGCATCATTATTGACAGATTCCCAGATCTTCTTCCACTGTGGTGGGGCTAGCTCGCTAGTCCATATACAGCAGCATGGGATGAAACGTTCTCTGGTTTATTAGCATTCCTTTAAACCCATCACAATCGTCTTGGGCGTTGCTAAGCACAGGACAGATCAACGGTGCCTCTGCAAAATAGCCTCGAAAGGAACTTGTTTTAGTGGAACATGTAATGGAAGGTGTAGTTTAAAGGTTGTTTTAGTCGTGCAACAGAAAACTCAACAGATAGCCAGCTGTCTGGATTTACATTTAAGAGATCTGAGGAGTAGTTAACTATAGTCCTCATGAATCACCGGAGTTTGAAATAGCAACACAAAAACAGCGAAAGTGACCGACATCCGGTCAAAATGAAGGACATCCGACGGAATTTCCGGCACCTGAACAATCCTGGAAATGAAATGTCGTTAATATAGACTACTACTGTGCAGAGTCTGGCTCCAAAATTACAAGATTCGGGATATGTTGGCTTCACTTTTGTACAGTGGGAATAAGTGGAAATGCTTTATCCACCTTTATATACAGTTTACTATCCAAACAAACAAACAAGCATGCCAAGCCAGTAGATGGCGAAAAAAGTCTACTTCAAATACCAGAGAAGAACATTCTGAGAAGTGAGTTTTTTTTTTTTCATTTTCCTTTGACGGTATTAATTTAAGAACACAAAAAATAGTAGGTGCTTATTTTTTCATTGATAGACAAATTACTTTGCAGTAGACATGGGTATTTATCATCTCCTGCTCTGATCGGCAGTGATATAAAAGGACACCCGGGTGGACGTGCTGATTTTAGCCCCATTTCCGGCGTGATGCTGTGACGCGCATCGCCTCCTTTTGTAATTTCTGTCACATACTCAAAGCAGCGCTCAGACATTATTCCAAATTAGTCAGCACCGAGTTTGACAGAGTGACTGAATAAGTCCCTTTCTACTGTTTATTAACCCTGTGTTCGAGCATATGTCTGATGTCGAGCATGACACACAAGAAGAATAAACAGATACAAACAGATAGGCATACTGGTGGAATGGCGATGGGAGTCTATTGCTTGTTTTTAGCGAGTTTACCCTCGTTTAAATAACGTGCATATCTTCTTTAGTTATTTTTTACACCTTGAACCCCTCCCAAATAATGTAACATTGTGTATTCTGCATCTGCTTGTTCCTACTGAGTGACATAATTATTTGCTAGATATCACAAGCATCATTGGGTTCACATTTAGTCTGACTTATTTAGGATCTTGTATAGTGCGATCTTTATTCGTTTTGTGGGTTGAAACAAAAACCAGACTCACTGCAAAATATGACTTTGTCTTGATGCCTTTGACCGGTTTAAATCATCTGATAAATTCAGTATTGTCATAAAGACACTATCGATTAAAATGTGGGTTTCTAAAGTGGTCAAATAAACAGGTCATTATAGTCAACACCTGTGCCGACAATCTCTCATCAGGAGTCTAGAAAGGG
>NC_045737.1:15943916-15961227 GCF_008692095.1 Etheostoma spectabile | reverse complement strand
TGTTCTGCAGCTTGAACACTACAGACGAGCATGCAGTAGAAATGTCTCCTTACTTTTCACAGCCTACTTTTCCAAAACTGATAACACAGTGACATCATTTTAATGTGGGGGTAAACAAACACACACTTTTGGGAACATGCATGGCCACAGTAGGCCTGTCACCACATAAAGCCTCTCCAACAAAAAGGTGTATGACATGAGCCAACAACTTTCTCCGTTTTTCTGCCTGAAGTGCTGCCTAATTTACAGAAACTCTAATGCAGATTTCCCCTCCCAACTTTTGTAGTTGCTGCAGGTCCTGATACTTCATCAACTTTGGGCCACTAAGATGAAAACACCTGTATCAATGTACTGGATACTGTACATTGATAATGTGCATTGATAATGTACTGTATTCAATGTATTGGAGTTTTTCTACAGACTGAAACTGTAAAGATCTCAAATTGAAACACACTTGAAATGCCAAAGTAAACGAGGTGGATATATTTAACACTTTTCAAAATATATATATATATCACCTTGAAAAAAAAGATAATTATTTTAACAGACATTTCACAATTGTTGTTTGGAAAAAATGTATTACGTTTTTTTTTTTCTCCTACCACATGTATAGTAACTTGACCAAGCTAAATCAGAAAAAGGAGCATCTTTTACACATTGAGATGCTGATTTGTACCATTTGTGTAGCCAAACTCTTCTCTTAACATGTTTTATCATTTAAGCCCTGTCATTTTTTTAGTTTTTCAAAGCATCTTTGACATCCTGGGTTCTACCTGCTGTCCTGAGAAATGACAGCATGTCATTTACATATTTTACTCGTGCAGCTGTATCAATTCCATTTGCCTTCTAAAATTCCTTGAGTATTTTTGAAAAGGCTAAAAGCCAACTTCTCTGCATGTACTGGCTGTAGTTGATAGTCTGTCCTGTTTGCTGGCTAGTAGTTGGAGGATTGCAGTGCCGTTTGAAGGACAGGCAGAGCTCCGGTCATAAATGTCCAAGCACCAATAAACAGGCTGAACTAGACAGACTAAACCAACTTAACAGGCCGCTGTGACTCTGTGCATCCACAACCAATCTGAGGACGTTACCCATCATTTGTCTTTACACCTGCTCTGCCTGATCTGAGAGGAGGACCACACATCCATAGTTGACTTAGACTTTTAGATTTTCCTTTATTCCACGATGACCCCTCAAGAAGGTATATTTATATAGTTACACATTAAGCCTGAAAGAAACACAAGTAAAAAAGGAATAGATAATGAAAGATTAACAATTACCATGTTTATTATTACCATAATTTTTTGAACTGCCATAGAAGGTGAAGAACTGCCAATCACAAGATTGTATAATACTTGTAAGTTAAAGTGACAAATTTGCATATATATATAGAAGACTTTTTTTTCTACATTTAGTGATCGTCTAGAGTTCTTCAACTTATTTTGTAGTATCCTAAAAAAATACAGACATTTTGACATTTTGACATTTTGGAGATTGACGGTGGCTGAGCGATGTTCTCACTAATTCAGACGTCCGGCTAATTCCTCCGTAGGATCTCCGGGGAGGCTTAAATCAGCGTTTCAGTGACAGGATTTCTGAGTGGCAGCAACGCCCCCAATCAGCACCTAATAATAACTCCACTCAGCAGAGGTCAGCTCCTCCTCCTGCTCCCACACCTTCTGAAGAGGGGCCCTGCTGGAAGAGTTGCCTCTGCTAACATAAACATGAGGTCCAAGATGTTGATTGAGTGACAAGAGTAAAGCAAATATTGTAGAAAAAAAGAAAAGAAAAAAAATTCAAAGCAGAAATTAATTTCTGAAAAAAATGTCAAATAATAACAATAATTTGGAGGTCCCACTGCAGTGACTCTGAGGACCCCCTATTGAAGATCTCTGCTCTAAACGATGTGCTGATTATGAACCGTAATGCTATACTAACATGCAGTTGGCTATCATTAGGCCTTTATAAATGTATTTTTGTAGATTCAAATATTTTTGTGTGCTTTATGTTAAATGCACATTCAGCAGATGATGTTTTAATAAGTCTTTCTGCACCTTTAACTTGCATCCAAAAGAGAAGAAAAAAAAAAATCAGGCCTAACGCCAATTACAATGCATCCTGCAGTAAAAACTTTTATTCCAGTTTGTGTTTTAGTCTTTTATCAACGAACAACATGAATAAATTTATTATGCGTTGTGGTGTAGGCGTTCACCCGCCACCTCCCACTCCCCACAAATCTACTCGGCCGGCACAAACTGCAAAGCCACTCTAGTCACCTTGAAATTTCCTCTGCTATTTTCCAATTAAAAGCTTAATAGCCCTGGAGACGGGCTTCATATGGGGAAGTTTACCGTGCTCTTATTCTCTGTAAGCCGCACAAGGCTCGGATCCCATTATTTGCTTGAATAAACCTTTTTTTACGGTCAGAAATGGGCCCCGGCTTTGTCCGGTGTTATGTTTCAATGCCCTCTATTAGTCCAACAGAAGGGACATATCAGCATCCTCAACATAGTTCCCAAAGGGCTTTTATACATGTAGAGACCTAATCATCTAAGTTATGTACGGTTGTGTAAAAGGTACGAGAAGCTGTGAGCACTTTGTCCAAATTAAGTCTTATAGCCTGTGGGCCTGCGGGCTACAGGGAGGGGAAATACACACTAAAGTCATGACTTTTAAAATCTAAATATATGAGATCTATGAATTCTTTATGCTTATGTTATTTCCTAAAAATGAACATTGGTGGGAATATGTATCTAAAGAGACCTGAGTGTTAACAGCTGGGATGTCACATTTTTCTCATTTGAGTGTAACAATTGAGTTGTTGGACTTAAAAATAAGTGTAAAGCTTTAGTCTAATTAATTATGATGCTGTTTTCAGTCTAAATGGAAATGCTTTGTTTAACGTTGAATTGTTAAAATATGAATTTGATGTTATATTTTTCTAAATCTACAAATCGGTGCCAACAGAAAAGGCAGAGACATGTGCAAGTAGTCTTTTAAAGTCTTGTTTAATTGGTTGCTTGCTTTCTGCAGGGACTTGTTTTCCCCCTCAGTGCTGGGATGTCACAGTGGATATTCAGTTCACTTTTGGCTACACATCTTTTACAGTAGGTATTTATGGTGCTACTATGAGTTTAAATGTCATGTTTTTTTCCCCCCATCTTTATTTGTTTTAAGAAAAGTGCATGCTTTATATTTTAAATAATCTGTGGAGGCCAATAGAAAAGACACTCACTTGTGTGGCTTGTCTTTGAAACTTTATCTTTACCATAAATGTTCCCTGATTGTCGGGGGTGGCTGTGGTTCAGAGGTACGGCAGAGTGGGTCGGCCCTCAGCCACCAGATTGGCGGTAATTTCAGTATAAATGTCATGTTTTTCTCATGTTAACTTAACTGTTATATAGGCTATTTTAAAAATCTTCAAATGGGTGCCATCAGAAGAAGCAATGGCTGTAGTCTTCTAACCGCCTGTGAATCATTTAATGGATATTTGTTTTATAAAGGAAGTTCTCCTGCATATAATGTGACATTACAGGCCAGTATTGACAGCTGGTGTGTTAACATTTAAAAAATATATATATTTAGCAAAGTGAAACAGTTGAGTTTGAATTTAGATTTATAAGCTTACACATATCTTTTTTTATACATATATTTTCCCAAGGGGATAACTGAATTGTCATGCAGTTTGACCTTTTTCTGGACCAGTTCTGGAGATAGAGTTGCAGCTTCCTTGATAAAGCTTTGAAGAGTCTCAACCTTTCATTTCACCTACATGATCAACTCTTACAATCTTTTGTTTCTGCAACCCAGTATGTTTGTAGTCTTCTTGAATTTTGACATAAAGTTATCGTCCCGTTTTTAAGGTAACTCTACAAACGTGTGAACCTTTGCAGAGAAACATTATCTGATCCTCACTGGCAGGCTGCTTTTTTTTTCCCTCTAAGCCTCACATGGACATTTTTTGCAGCGTGCTTTGACGCAATTGACAGCCTTTGGTTACTCGTCTCCGTAAGTGCGTGGCAGCCCTGATGCATATCTGTGCTGTCAGCCGGAGTAAAAGGTGGATCCTCCACAACAAGCCAACACCTCTTATCGTCATCCTGTCATGCGTGTGGCAGAGCAGCTCCATCCAGCTCCATCTCTCGGACCGCTGCTGACAACAACACTCCCGCCCCGCCTCGCCTCTTCGCAGATACACTTGCGCGTCCTGGAAAACACGCTGACAGAATGAATGGCTACGGGTCCCCCTACCTGTACATGGGCGCTCCGGTGTCTCAGCCTCGGGCCCCGCTGCAGAGGACCCCCAAGTGCGCGCGCTGCAGGAACCACGGCGTGCTGTCGTGGCTCAAAGGTCACAAGCGCTACTGCCGCTTCAAGGACTGCACCTGCGAGAAGTGCATCCTCATCATCGAGCGGCAGCGCGTCATGGCGGCACAGGTGGCGCTCCGCAGGCAGCAGGCCAACGAGAGTCTGGAGAGCCTCATCCCGGAGTCCCTCAGAGTGCTGCCCGGCATCGGCATAGCTGGAGCCGGCGAGGGGAACCAGGGAGCCCCGCCGAGGACAGAAGAGCTGGAGCTGAGGTGGAGCAGCACGGAGCCGGTGCAGGCCGAAGCACAAACATGCACAGGTGGGGGAACACTTAAGAGGACTCCAGAGTTTGACTTGAAATGTTTCAATTTCTGAGAAATTATTACTTTTATCTGACGGAATGGTATCAATGAAAAATGGCCCAAATAATGATATGACGATATGTTTTTGCAGAAAAAAAAACAAATAAAGACAGAAATGATTAGTGTTACTTATGACAAGGCTGCAAGCTATTGTACAAATTAAATAAGTCACAAAGTGTCACGTTCTAACAGGACCTTTTCCAAATACATATCTATTTTATGCATTGTTTTTTTTTTTTTACAGTTTTTACTCAATCATGCATGAAGATTATGTCAGAAAATACTTTTTATTTAAAATTAGAAAAACAAGGCAATCCATTCCTAATAAATCCACGCAGATGTTTATCTAATCTTGTACACAGTGTTTGGATGGTAGCGCATTGTTTAAAAGTAGCATTTTAAGATAATGTCATTTGTGTGCATTTTTAGGTCATATGCTCGAAATGTTGCTTCATGTAGGGAATGACTACTTTGCTAAAATGAAAGGATTCATTCTAGCCATTTCCATTGATTTCAAATAATCATGATGCGATGAGAAATATAAAATACTGATTCTCAGGGGGAGAAATATACATGTCACAGCAGCACAAAAGGCTTAAACAATCAAACCATTAATTTTAAAAATGTATTTTTTATTTATTGTGCTAAAAGTAAAATAAAACATTGTTTGTTTTTGTGACATTTTTACAAAATAGTTTTAAAGATGTTTGGATTTTTTTAAAAGCACCCCCCCCCCCCAAAAAAAAAACTCATTAAGCTTATATGACTTATTAAAAGGGATGAACATCTGGTTCTGACAGGTTCATGTTGCATTTGTTGCGTCATTATGTATAGAGCCATATTAAAAATAGCTGTTTTTTTTTCTTTTACAAGGAATTATTTTACACTAAGCTTCCAAAAACATAAAACAATTATTCAGTGTTTATCATTTTGCAAAATGGTACAGACCTGTGGTCAATTTGCGGCTTAACAAAATAATATCAATTAGTAGGCCTAGATAAAGCTGTTTTAATTTCAGTATTTTAATAGTTTGTCACCTTTGGTTTGCTGTTGAGCAAGCAAATACGTTTTATTTAAGTTTCCATGAAAAAGTAATATGATCAATAGCCTAGTCCACCTGGAGTGATAATTATAGGCTATACTGAATAAGCCTTTTGAATATTATGTTATAATATCTAACAGAACAGTGCAGATTGGGTTCGTTTTTGACTCCACTTTGGTTGTTTTCTGAGACTTAAACATTTGGACACAATCAGCGATCAGCTGACTCCACATCACGCTGACAAACGGAGCTGAGTGGTTTAAAAGATTACAGTAATCAGCGGCGGGCAGCACCAATCGAATGTAATCGCCATATTTCTTGCAGGAGGTCAACTTCAGATGAAATGCTACCGAGCAACAAGCGATCTGTTTACAAAATGTGGTCAAAAGGCATCGACGCTAGATTCCTCACTGACACACAGTCAGCACTTTGTGTTAACAGCCTCGCAGAGGAGAAAGTCGAGTAAATCCGCCTTATTCTCTGTGTGGGAGACAAGTTGACAAGCGATTCATTCGGTGTTACGTTTCTCTTGACGAGAGCTCAGGAGAGAGGATTAGAGTTTGCATTATACAAAGGGCAGAAATGCTTTTGAAGTCAGATTTGTGTCTTTTATTCATTTAATAGACCACTCTGTGCATGGCTTTCCTGCCAGCTGTAATGTCTTTTTACCCTGGGTGCTTCCTGCGCAAACTGGTTCCCTGACTGTCTGTTCCTTGTGTTGCAGAGCCGACAGAGGACGGTCCTGATGAGGGGTCCGGGGGTGAAAACGGGGGGAGCTTCAGTGAGAAGGAGCAGGATCCGGTCAGCTCCCCTGAAGGCTCCAAACCAAACTCCTGCTACACCCCGGAGCCCCCAGAGACCCCCTCCCACCCGGAGGACAGTCGCTACAGCCTCCCTAAAGCAGGCAGCACAGAGAAGGAGGCCAAAGCCGAGAGTCCTCAGAAGTATCCGGTCAGCTCTGGAGAGCAGGGCGTGCTGATCGAAGGCCTCGCGGGCTCCATCAACCTGCCCTTCAGCCTCCGATCCAACCGGCCGCCGCTCGAGGTTCTCAAGAAGATCTTCCCCGCTCACAAGCCTCCTGTACTGGACCTCATCCTCCGAGGCTGCGGGGGGGATCTGGTGGGCGCCATCGAGGTACTGCTGTCCAGCCGGAGTCCTGACGGGAGCGCGCACCCGCACGCCGACCCGCACCAGGAAGCCCTATTGCTACCTTCAAACGGACACCTGTTCGAGCACACCCTGGGCTCCTACCACCCGGTGTCCTCCTCCGCCAAGTGGTCGGTGGGCTCTGCTTTCCGGGTCCCCGAGTCCCTCCGGTTCACATCCGACTCTGCTTCAGGCGTGGTGTCCACCGGTCCGCTGGGTGTCCCCCTGCAGCACCCGTCCTTCCCGCAGTCCACGCGCTACCCGCTCATGCTGCGCAACTCTCTGACTCGCAGCCAGGCCAGCCCCTTCATGCACAACGACGTGACTCTGTGGAATACCATGGCTCTGCAGCAGCAGTACCAGCTCCGCTCGGCGGCCCAGTACGTGTCGCCGTTCTCTCCCGCAGCTCCAACCGGCCCCGGTGGCTCCGTGTTCCGCAGCTCCCCCATCCTCCCCTCCAGACCCTCCGAGGAGCCGCGCATCAGCATCCAGGAGGAGAGCTGCACGCTGGGATCCAAACCCGGCCTGTACTCCCCTGATGAGGAGTACGAAGAACGCTCCGACTCCGCAGACTCCCGCATCCTGAACTCATCCACCTAAAGTAGCTGCTGATGGACTAATACAGCAGGGGACACCAAAATGTATTATTGTGAATGAAATCCAGTGTGTGTGTGGTGTGTGTGTGTGGTGTTGTGTGTGTGTGTGTGTGTGTGTGTGTGTGTGTGTGTGTGTGTGTGTGTGTGTGTGTGTGTGTGTTGTGGTGTGTGTGTAGGCCAAAAGAGTCTTTTTCTGTCTTGTTTGAACTGAACTTTGTCAAACAATCACCCTTTGATAAGGTGTTAACCCTCTAACATCCACTCATGCTTTGCAGATGTCATGTGGAAACGACCAAAAACGGATGAATGTACCAGACTCACATTGTTTTAAAAATCTCTCATCTATTTCCTGCAAGCATGTTTAGTACTGTGAACATTTTCGATGTTAAGGATCATCAATGCATGTGAAGAGTATGCCAAATAAATCTGAGTTTTCCAAATGGATCAGATTGTTGTTTTTTAGTGTTTTAGTGACTATTAATAATGATTTAATTCCAAATGGTTGGCTGAATTTACATTTAACCGAGGTTTAAGTATTTCAAACGAAATGTATAATACAGCTGGAAACTCAATATAGACTTTATTGTAACAGTGGTATGAATTACTTAAACTAATCTAATACCCTTCTTATGCATCATGTAGAGACAAACAGTGGTAGAAAGTAACAAAGTATATTAACTTAACTACTGCACTTTGGTAATTCTGAGGTACTTTCCTCAAGTGTTTCCATGTTATGCTATTTTATTATTCTACTCCACACACTTTTCAGAGGAAAATGTTTTAACATATTGCATTTAACAACGTTACAGATTCAGATTCATAATAACGATACAAAATATAAACAACTACTACATTATGTAATATTAAACTGTACATATAAAATTAGCTTAACTTTTACCAGCTGCAACATTGTAATGAACACATTAATGCATTGATTATAATCCAATAATATGTATCATTTTTGAAGTGGGCCATTCCGCATAATGAGTACTTTTACTCTTGGGACTTAAGGTAGGCTGATGCTAATACTTTGGTACCTAAAGTTTTGAATGCAGGACTTTCACTTGTAACAGAGTATTTTTACATTGTATTGCTACTTGTATAAGTAACGGGTTTGAATACTTCCCCTACCACTGGAGACGGGACAGACGTATGAGATCATAACAATTTAACATAAGCTCTACAGTAATTGGTGTTATTTTTGAGGTGACTATGTACGAGCAATTTGCAGAATATTTTAAGTGTAACAGCACTTTACGTGAAGCATTGTGTATCTAACAAAATGCAGCTCTGATGTAGAGATCTGGGCATGCAGGATTGGTTAAAATACCACCAGAAAACATAACAGTAACACTCACAGATGCTAAAAAAAAAACCCACACATCTCTAAAAAGTCAACTTTTCATGGTGTCAGAAAAACAGCCCTGTTTTCAGCTTTGTGATGATACATTTTCCAGCTGATCCAAGAAGCTTTTTTTATAACATCAAATTCATAATTTATTTAGCTCAAGAAGTAGGAGAAGTTTCTCAATATATACATTTCATCCTTCAGTTTGTCACTAACATTCAAAATCAACAGTGCATTCACTGGACAAGAAGGGGACGGTTATCTGAAAAGTAACGAAAGCTGTGAGACAAATATTAAATTAAGTAGTTTTGATATTTTTCTCTGAGATGTAATGGAGTAAAAGTCTAAAGTTGCATACAATGACACTTAATTTGTCCAGTACTTGAATAAATGTGTTACATGCTACCACTGATGGTTAATAATGAATTAGTGTGTTATATAAAATAAATAGTATGGACACTAGTGTCATAATATTCAGTAACCTGTGCAGGAGTTAACATTATACATCTAGGTCAAAGAAATGAAAACGAAAAAACACAGTAAAACTAGACATTGTTGGAGGTCATTAAATCAGACCCGATGTGAGACGAGTTTACAGGCCGAGCATCATCCCGTTCGACGCATCTGGAAATGTTCTTGGAACGTTTGTGTTGCTGTTGTTTCTCACAGAGGTGTGTAATTAAACGGATCTGCAGTGCTGAAAAATGTTGGTTGGTTTCTTAGAAAGTCAGAGACTCTGCTGTAATCAGACCACAACTGACTTTTACAAGGAAATTACCAGATTGGGGCTTCTTTTTATGTTTTGATAACCATTTTAAAGCTTCCTGACTCCTTTTGGGCTCAAAGGCTGAAGCATCATTTTATTTTGTTTTATTTTGCTGACTGTAGAATGGATAACACATTCCAAATTAATTATAATTAGCTTTAAAACGTGTTATTTTTTTACACTCTAGCACTGATTTATTAGGCTTCTTGAATAATCAGCAATGGTAGAAAGTGACTAAGGACTGTACCAAAGTACAATTTTGCACATTTCCCTTTTCTGTTACTTCTACTCCACTACATTTCACAGAAATGTGAATTGTTGTACTTTTTCTCCATTATGCAATGACACTATATTGTACTGATACAATCCATTTTACATATCAAGAGGTGCAGACACTAGCACTTGGTGATCTTCTCCCTTAGTTAAAACCTTTCAAATGCTGCCATCTAGTGGTGAAATGCATCTACATCATGTTTAGGTCAAAGCCCAAAATCTCAGAACTGAACACACCAAAATTCATTAAGTTCAAAGCTGTAGAAAAGTCAAAAAAAATATCCCCATGAAGATGTTTTTAGACTCATGTTATCATCATTCATTTTCTAAATGTCTCCAAGGTTTGAATCCCAATCCATGCTCAAGGGCACCTCAACAGAGTGGGGAGAGTATTTATTGTATCACTGTCTCTACAGTTTTCCCAAACCAGTCAAATAAAACACGCTGTGTGTTTCTGATTAACTTTCTAAATACAATTTCTGATCACGTTTCTGTTGTGAGATTGTTTTCTTCGCTGAAAACAGCTGCAGTCTGCCGCCCTGTGGCCAAAACAGCCATTTGGTTTTACTGTATCATCTTGAGGCCTACAGTTTACTCCACCATATCACTGAGGTCAAAGGTGACAATGCTTCAATTTATTTCTCATCATCAATATTTTATAACAACATGTAAAAACAGCTGGTGCAGCCTCATTAAATGCAGCAGAGACTTTATGCAAGAAAATAGTTTTGGTTTGACTGTTGTTAACAGGCCTTGTTCAGACCTGGCTTTAACATGTTTTTGTAGTGGATAGCTACAAATACATGTACACACTTGAACTTGAGTTGTAGTACAGGCGTCTGGCTTTAGAATAATGGGTAAGTCTTACGGCATTTCTCACTATTAACAAAATTTGTACCAAACAAACAATCAACGGAGAAATTAATCATCAGATTAATCCATAATGACAAAAAACAACGTTAGTTAGAGTTTGATGAAAAATAGTTAAAATGAGCTCCACTTCAACCAATATCAGTACAATCCTGCTTTTACACACATGCATACTAATGATATAACGTATTATAGTATAGAAGTCACAGGGGAAAATTTTGCATTTGTAGGACGTTTTGATTACATACTTTTACTTGAGTAACATTTTCAATGCAGAACTTTACAGTTTGCTATCAGTACTTTTACGAAAGTAAATAATCTGAATACTTTCTCCACCATTGCAGTACACAGGTGATGGACACATCCTCCTGTTTGTTGCACATTATCCAGGAGAGGTCGAGGTGTCAGACAGAGACAAATGTCCCGCCTGGTTTTGCATTCAGCTGCATGTGTTGTTGGTCCATCAGAGGCTAATTAACATAACAGGATCCCCAGTGATCCCACTCTGCTCTTCTGTCTATACACAGCTCCTGTTACACTTTACGGCATGCACAGCAGGACACTTCCAACAAGATGCTGTTGTTTCAATCAACCCCTAAAGTAAACTGGACAGCGTGTGAGAAAGTGTCATTATGTGTCTTTGTCTTTCTCCAGGTTGAGCCCATTAAAAAGGATCAGCTAAACCTTTGTACTGACTAATTTCCAGAGACAACACCCTAAATAAACATGACGATAAAGAGCTATACTACATTTAAGACAGATATACCCTTGTTTAGAAAGATAAATGCTGGAGCTAGGCCTTCAAAACAAACAATGCTGTTTTTTTTCTTTTGGAGTCCTTTTAAGTCTTAGATAGAAAAAATACCACAAGATTATATGTTTACATTTCATGTTTATTGAATGCTGAAAAACATGGATTCTAGACTCATTTTCCAAAGGGTTTTTTGAGAGAAATTATAAAAAAAAGTTTGTTTATTTTTGCATCATGATACTTGGGATCCCATCAAGGATCTGTGCAAACTCCTAAAGGATCCCAACTCCTGTACAAGGACCCTTGAAGTTCCTTCAATAATGTCTGGAGCCCCGTGAAGGATTGTTGGATCCCTGGACCCCTGCAGGAAAAAAAACCACCTGGAATCTATTCACTGATACCCCTGCAATGATCAACATTCAAACTTCTTTACTAACTCCTCAAGGGTACCTGGACAATGTAAAAAAAATCCTCCTTTAAAGTGCCCATATTATGAAAATAAATCACTTTTTCTGGAATTTGGGGTGTTACTTTGTATCTCTGGTGCTTCCACACGCGTACAAACTTGGATATAAACTATCCATGCTGTTTTGAGTGAGATACAAGTTTCTGAATGTCCTCTGCCTTCAGTCTCCGGGTGAGACGTCACTAGCTGAGACAAGGTGGCTAGCCGTAGCATGCTAGCTCATTCTCAATGGCAAAAGTTAGTTCATCAAAGAACTACTTACACACCCCTGTTCTGCAGGTATTCCACAAGTGTGGCCGTCCTTTCAAAGAAGCGCCGTGTTGACCCCTGGGTCTCATCAGAGACTACTGCATTTTCTGTAATAGTTGCTGGATGTCATTCAAGGATCCTGAAAGATCCCCTGAAGACCTTTTGAAATTCCACGAACCCCTTCAAAGATTCCTGGATCTCCTTCAAGGAGTCTGAAACCACTTTAAGGATCATGGGAACTTTCAAAAGATCCCCAAACCCCTGCAATGACCACGGAAATGTCTTCAATATTGCCTGAACCCCTTCAATGATTTCTGGAAGCTTTTCAAGGCTCAACAGGCCCTTGCAAAGATGCTCAAAACATGATTTCCCAAATACTTGAACTTCCTTTAAGGAAAATTTTCAGAGTTTGTTGCAGAGCTCTTGGGCTGAGTTTTTGAGGTCCTTGAAGAGGTTTTTAGAATCCTTGAAGGAGATTAAAAATATCTTTTTGAAAGGTTCTGGGGACCTTGAAAGTTTTCCAGGTTATACTGAGGGAGTTTCAGGCCATGACAGGGATGGTGGGATCTCTCAGGAATTTTGGACGATGGACGATTTTCAGGGATCGTCGAAATAAATTCAAAAAATGATAAGGCTACAGAAGTTTTGAATGGGCCCACGACAAAAGGATGCCAGGCAATAATAAAGACCCTTACCACCCAAGTCTCTTTGAGCCTCTTCTAAATTCCCCAAGACCCTTTGACAGGCTGTCTTTAAAAGGATGCATGGGATTCCTTCAAGGGACCGTGGAAGGTCCTAAAAGATTCTCTGAAGCCCATTCAAGGACCTCTGGAGGCCTCTTGCCCCACACTGTAGTAATGAGCCAGCGGACACAGACAACACATTTCACCTGGAGGGTCCAGCTCCGTGCGAATCCTCTTGTCCAACCGTCCAGGCGGCTCTCAACATCAAAGCATTCCTGATGTGGAAGCAGCAGACTGGGGTGGCCGGTCATAACCTCCGTAATAAATTAGGATGAAGTGGCAAATAAAGCTGCACCTGCAGGCCTGACGTCTTCACCTCCAACACATGGAGGAACCGTTAAGAGGCACTGCCATCATCTGGGGAAAAAATTAAACAACAACTACGATTTTTTAGAAGACAAAAGGCATGTGTTTCTCCATTTAATTAAATGTCTAGAAATATGTGTTCTCTAGAACCCCAGAGCTAATATAATTTATAATATATTTTAAATTGTTTTGAAGGAGTGATGCATTCAAAGATGAAAAGCCATGATGATGTAGTTTGATAGCTAACAGCTAAGATAGCTAATTGCCGAAAGAGAATATAGTCTACTCACTCTAGAGAGTAAAGAACTATTACCACAAAATGTTCTTCATATGATTAATATAAGAATGTGAGAATGAATTTACATGTTTATTATTTATAAAGGGAACTATAAAGCATGAGATCTGAAATGAAGAAAACTTGTTACACATTATACAAATAAAACGTTACATGTAGGCCTTGAGCACTGAAGTATAGTTTTAAAACTCCTGTTTTAAGTCAAGCAGGATTCAAACAGGACCAAACACACAGGGCACTACCCTGTTTGGTACCCTACCCTTATTTTGAATGGAATATACAACATGTCTTCCTTTTAATGTCACTTTGTTCGTTAATTTCACATAACAACTAGCTAAGCAGACAAAAGGTTAAAGTCAACATTGTTGTCCATGCAGTAGGCCATGTGGATGTCTTTATTGTCCTTGTCAGTTCCCATGAAAGTCAGTTGGCGCTGAGTAAATGCTACGATGTCTCTTTTTTTGTTTTGGAGTCAAGCTTTTAGTCAACAGGCTGCAAACAAAGAGCCAAACATAGAAAGTTGTCGACATTCCTCTTGTAAATTCATTCATTCAAAGTCATCGGTCACACCCTGCTATGTGCAAATAAGGGCCAACAATCACTGGAATTATTGTATAAGCTATTGTATTGCCTAAAGACAATGAGAAAAGAAGCATCATTGTGTTATTGTTAAGCAAACAAAGGTTTTTCTTGCTTTTATTCTGAGAAGGATCAAACGTCATTGCAATTTCAAAATGAACCTCGTAAAAATGAGAAGGTTAAAAATAGGATTTAGTTTTATAAGAATGAAGGGATAAGGTGATGTGTTTTTAAGCGTATAATACACAGATATAAAGCAGTTGTTTTTATTTATTTGTCCTAAGGTTTCTTAAATTTGCAAGACTTTTAGTTTAGGGTCATGGTTTGGAATAAGGCCTAAAGTTACGAGTTTTTATTTGGGAGTTTTAGAGGTTTAGAAGGGAAGACTTGGATCTATTGTTAAGGTCAGTTAAAGTTTGTTGCTGTAAGTAAAAACTATATTTTAGGGTGGGTTTTAGTTGTTGTGTGTGGGACTATGCATGCTGACATGGTGTTATTTTTGTCAGGTGTGATTGTTGTGAAAACAGTGTAATCATCATCGTCAGTTACTTCTGGCAGGAGGACAGACTGTAACAACCTGCAGGACACATTTATCACCTGTCTATCAAGGCAGTTTGATCTCTGTGGGGCATGTTTACACACATCACAGATTAGACACTATGCAGGATATCATGTGCTTATCAAGCTGTAGTATTATTGTAAAGACTTTCTTTGTGGCCCTAGGATAGGCTGTAGGCCTAACCTTGGTCTTTTTTCTTCTCTTTTTACATTTGTGTTGCACTATACCTTAATAAAATGCTATTTGTCAAATAATTTGCACTGCAACTGTTAAATAGCTTGTTCCAATTTATTGCATTTTTTTTAATCTTCTGTTGTTGCCATTGTAGAGGGGATTTTTTTTAAAGGAATTCCAGGGTTACTATACAATAGCCTTAAAACATAAAATGTTGGATTGTGAAAGACATGAAAAACTGATCTGAGAATAGCAATGTATGAAGCCTATGTTTTTTGTTTATCTTCAATTTAAAGATGGGGCCAAATATGCCTGCAATTCTGGTTTGATTATAGGCATTTAGCACACAAACAGGATACAATATCCAACAGTAAGATTTTATGGAGGAATGCCTTGCTTTTGCATCGTTAAACACTGGAAGCGATTCTAAGACAACATCTCTCTAACCTTTGACAATAGAGTAGGCTGACAACATTATCAGGCTGTTTCTTTTAGTGCAACATATCTTTGCCTAAAGGCTCTCACTGTTGTTAATCAATCATTCATAGCTTATAGACTGTCTGCTTGTTGAGTAGCAAATCAGAATCAAGCTGAGAGTAGCCTATGGGCTACTTAGTGCTCAAAAAAGTAATATGTTAAACTCAGTGTCCTCTCCGGTGGTAAACTAAAAAGCTAAACAATCTTTTTGACATTTTTATCCATAACAAAAGGCAATAAACTTTTGTGTGCATGCAGGGAACTGTCATTATAGTTTAAGGATAATTAGCTCTAGGTTTCAAAGACAGCCTATTGTTCTACATGGGAAAAGAACGGCTGTAATATCCCAAAAATTAAAATGAGGCACTAAAACAAAACAACAGTTATAACTATTTTTTTTTTTTTTTTTTACTGAACTACATTACTGAAAAGTCAACACGTTGCTTATGTAAAATAATCAAATTACTGTTAACCGGCACTGAGAGGACTCTCCCCGGCCCCTGCACGGAATAACTGCTTGTAATCCTATTGGTCAGCGCGTGATTGGAAGCAGCCAATCAGAGGACAGAGAACGCAGACTGAAGCGGTTCATAGGAGTGGCGCTGTGAGCGTCTGCTTCAGAGGAAACTTGGGTCTGTTCGGAGTGTGACACTCATTTATCTACTCAATTAACAGCTAATTACAAGCCTGTTCCGGAGTCCGGGCTGTGTGTGATTTATCACGGTGCTTAACGACGTCCCACGCTGAAGCAACTTCTGGAGGTAGGCTAAACCGGACTCTTTTCTCATGTTTCTCATATGTTTATTTACAGAGTATTTCGGGAAGTCTTGAGGGGGATAATAAAACTCAAACGTTTGATCAAATGCACGCATGAAATAACTAATTAAATTCCAAACACGTAGCCAGACTATAAGCTACATTTTGGGGCACAGAGAGAAGCGATGGCCGAAGTGTGGTTCGACTATTTTTGGGCTGATGTGAAAAATCATAGGTGATCATGAGGTGATTTATTTAAGGCTTCCAATAATAGATTTTTAGATTTGCTTGCTCCCTTTGATTTCTAACATTTGTAGGCTACAGCATGAAATAGCCTACACGTTTCTTTCTAGTTTTTATACCTTCAACATCCTAAGCTTAAATACATGTCAACAATCACATTACATAGAGGTCTCTTTCAAAAGTTTAGATTTAGTGTGTGTTGACAGACGAGTTTCTGCTCTATATGATTTTAAGGAATATTTTTCCTAATATGTATTTGTAAATTAGTTAAAACTGTGCGTTTATTAAATCTTTTTTCGCTCCATTTCCATGGATTTTTTTCTCTTTTGTGTCAAGAAATTTAGTTTAGCTTAGAGGTAAAATTTAAAAAAAAAATAGCCTACTAGGCCTACTGCTAAACCAACATTAAAATAAAGCTTGGTCATTGAAGATGCATGATGATGAATGATTATTTTATTTAAATGCCATGTAAACCTCCATAATAATAATAATAATAATAATAATAATGATAATAGACTAATAATAATGATAATAATAATAGGCTATTTCATATTTGTCAACAGAGATAAACTGTGTGTACAGACAGCCTGCCGGAGGACTCGGGCAGACATGTCAGACAACGCCGGTTGCGAGTTTGAAATCGACGTGGAGAGCCTGGAGACCGAGAGCGACGACCTGGCAGACTGCTGCAGCCGCCCCGGCTCCGCTCCGCTCGAGGACGACGGAGACGGCAGCAAGGGCGACGACAAGCCGGGCCCCGGCGGCCTGTGTCCGGGTGAGCAGAGGAAGCTGAGCCGGACGCCGAAGTGCGCGCGCTGCCGTAACCACGGCGTGGTGTCCTGCCTGAAGGGACACAAGCGCTTCTGCCGCTGGAGGGACTGCCAGTGCGCCAACTGCCTGCTGGTGGTGGAGAGACAGCGGGTGATGGCGGCGCAGGTGGCCCTCAGGAGGCAACAAGCCACGGAGGTAGGCGCGGAGAGAGTGTGTGCGCGCGTGTGTGTGTGT
>NC_045737.1:15934192-15943906 GCF_008692095.1 Etheostoma spectabile | reverse complement strand
GTGTGTGTGTGGGCGGGCCTAGGTCACAAATGTTAAAGATTGGAACCATGAAACCTTGAAAGTTTTGCTGCTAACTCAAGTGTTTTTATTTAGCTAAAGCTAACAAATTAGACCCCACAGTAAAAGTTGTTTCACCTCCTCGTCAATAAGCCACCGCTTTCCTGTGAGAAGCCTGTAGCCTACTGATTACGCTAAAAACAGACAAAATTACCAATTAAACAAAACAGCAAATCCAATCCAAGGTGCAGGCCTACTCAAATGTGGGTTTACATTATAGGATGCCTCCAAATGTATGGCCTCAGACCCTTCCTCTTGCTTGCTTTTTGAATCCTCAATTACTGCCGTACACATTACTTCAAAATCCCTGACTGCTGTTCGGCTAGAAATCCATGTTAAAAATGTAAAGACATCTTTAAAACTACATTCAATTATTTAGCGGTAAAACACACATCACAATCAATTGGCAAAACAATAAATTAGGCCTATACATTGGCTTGAAATAAGCTTCAAATGTGGCCATAACAGGCCTGAAAATGTTTTTGATCAACACAGTTGTTTAGTTTTAAAGAACATGTGTTTTCTAATGGGACAAAATTAAATGGCTGACATGATTTGTTTTCTCTTTGTTCAGTAGCCTAAAAGTCACCAAAGCAGTAGCAACTTGAAACATGGCTTACGGTTTTTGTTCCAAATTTGGAATCAGGTTTAGCTTAAGTTTGGATGTAGTGGATCAGAGTCAGGTTGAGGGTTTGGCAGGTAATTTAGGTATTTAATGTAAATAGTACCACATCTCTTCATTTGACTGAATAAACATGAATGTCAATCACTTGTTCTCAAAGTGGCATCGCATGATCCCTGAAAAGTTCTTAATGTTTTAAATAAGCAATCATGTAATAAATCAAAGCCTTATTACATGGTTTAATTATAGAATTAAAAAAAAGGTCTTTACCTTCCAATTATATGTTTCCATCTTTACTTGTAAACAAACACAAATCTTCTAATTTAATGTGTGTGTGTGTGTGTGTGGTGTATGTGTGTGTGAGTGTGTGTGTGTGTGTGTCTTAGCTTTGACTGTGGTCACATTCAAATATTTAAGAATGTCTGCGGTGAAATAGCCTAATGAAACACGTCAGCTGTGGTATTTTGAAGATGATACCAGATGGAAGTTTTTCTGTGTGTGTGTGTGTGTGTGTGTGTGTGTGTGTGTGTGTGTGTGTGTGTGTGTGTGTGTGAAACCTTTATTACACAGTCTTGTGAAAATATGGCAGTTTAAAGTAATGCCATCAGATTTAGTTGTAAAACATTAATTTCTCTAATTTCTTTATCTTTAACATGCCAAAAATGAATGTATATGATTATACATATGATTTATCAAAGGTTGGCTAATTGATAGGCCTACCTTTAATGTTTAAATGCTAAACATACTGTAGTGATCTTGTTTTAACTTAAAGACAGTAACAGAAAACAGTATCACGATTCATATTTTAAGTATATTATTAAGACGTTGGATTATATTATCCAAACACTGGACTTGGCCTTTATAGCTGTGACAAATCAGGCATTTTTCAAGAAAAACCTCCTGACAGCACTTCTTTTTTATTTTCTCTATTTATCAGGATAAGAAAGGAATATCTGGGAAACAAATCCCAGCAGAGAGGAGGACGATATATCAGCGACACATTCGCCCGTCCACCATGCTCGCCAAAAGCATCCTTGAAGGTAACAAGGATACAAATCTGACAAATAGAAACATGTTAGATGTTTCTGATCTTTTTCAGTTTCTCTTGGCTCGATATCTATGTCTCTGTTTAACTAAACAACCTCAGTTTCTCCTGGCTTGGATTTCTATCAGTGCTAAGGACTACACCTGTAAGCAGTTACTTGATAAACTTGTTTGGCATGCAATAAGTTCCCTAATTATCATCTGCTGTACTGTCCCCACTCACAACATAACAAATAGGATTTAATTACTGAGCATGAGTTCTGTTTTCTTTCATTCAGAGTGAATTTTGTTCATGTTTATGTTTATCAGTGTGAGCATTCTGCATGCATACTTGACTTCAGCTTAAATCCAAAACACAATGAATGTCGTGAACCTTGACCTGTCAAATTAAATGAAGGTTCTTTTGATGACAGGATACCGTCCGGTGCAGTCTGATCCATTCCTAGCGGCCAACCCGTCTCTCCCCCAGCCGCTGAGCGATCGCATGAGAAAGAGAAGGGCCTTCGCCGACAAGGAGCTGGAAACCATCATGCTGGAGCGGGAGTACAAAGAACGAGAGCTGCTGGAGAACAGCCAGGCGACCTCTCTCATCTTCCCTAACAGCATGGCTCACCACGCCGCAGAGTACAACTACAAGACGGCCTACTCGCCAGCAGCTCAGGTTGAGCCCCAGCCCAAAGAGCTGTGCAACTTCCTTGGCCCTAACTGCCTGGATCTGTCCATGCAGTACCCCCCCAGCTCAGCCAACGTCGAGCTCATCTCCTCCAACGTCAGCGTGGCCACCACCTACCGCCACTACCCGCTGCAGCCATCACGAGGCGGCTTCATGATGTGGCCCCGTGGTGCAGCCAACCTGGGTGACGCCCTGCTCTACCAGCAGTGCCTGTTCAATGCCACGGCGGTGCAGAACATGAAGCCAGGTGCTGTGTGGGAGCCCAAGGCGATGCCTGCTGAGAGCCAGCCGCCAGAGCAGGAGGCTGCCCTCGCGGCTAAACTGGAAGGATCCCGAGCAGCTGCGCTGCAGGACTCGTCAGACCCTCTACGGGCCGACCCCAAACTTCACGGTGTCACCCAGGGGGGGCAGAGGGAGTGCTCAGCCTTCTCTCCACTCAAGAGGAGCTTTGGACAATCCTTCCCGAACAACTCACATTCCCAAAACTCCAGCCAAGTCCCGAACAAGCTGAACAAGGACAGCGCTAAGCTTTCCATGAAACTCAACTCCTTTCAATCCCTCATCCAGCACTCGCTGAGTGAGAAAACCAGCGGCGGGGCCGGGCTGGAGCTCAGGGCTCCATACTGCAAAGAGCTCTTAGAGGAGGCCGCCCGAAAGTTCAGGGAGGGCTCTGCCAAGGACATTCAGGCCGCCAAAATCACTGACAGGTACGCCAAAGACTTTCTGTCCAAACCCGTGGGAACCAAGATGGCGTCCAGTGAGTCTCTGTCCTTCTCTGTGGAGGCCATACTGAAAAGACCCACACCTGCCATGAGTCGAGCATTCCATTAATTTCCATCAAGTGTCTTTTCTTGCACTAAAAACTTCAGGTTTGTCTCAGTTAGAGGACATCTCAAGGTTTTGGTTTTGGGGTCAAACTACTTCTGATTTGACAAGCTAGAAAAATATATATTTTTCCCGATGTAATATTTATGTACTGTATATATTTTCCATGTGCATGTTTTAATAACTTTATTGTGTAGAGTATTTAAACATTATCACAATGTTTTCCTCATGTCAATAAACTTTAAACGACTGAACTCTTGCCATAAAAAGTCTTGTATTTCATTTTACGCTCAAGTTATGACATGTTTAACTCTGAACAGGTTTTTGTTTAGGTCAGAAGTTAGTCTACACACACTAGTAAATCACTTTAAAAAAAAAAAATATATTCACAACAGTTCACACCAAACACGAGATATAGCACTCATAAAAAACAACTCATTGTACACATAATATTACCAGCAGATAGAAAACCGTTTGTTGTATTTGTTAATATTTGTATGAGTCAAAGTACATATGCCACAAACAGTCTGAGGACAATTTTCTAACATTTCTCTTTTTTTTTTTAAAATCTACCTTTTATATTATTTAAAAATATTTTTGACACACATTGTTGATGGTGAGATTTACAAAATAAGTTCAAATATTCAGTTTGCATCTGTGTGCTGTTGGAAAAGTGCCAGTTATTACCGGCTTAATTGTCAAGAATATACACCAATCACAACTTTAGTGGAACAGAAGTAGTTGTTGCTGTTGCTGTTGACCTTTCATTTTTCCTGTCACAATTCCTCCAGAAATAAGTGCCTTATTTTGTTTTCAAATTTTTTTTATTTTGGAGCTCATTTATCCGTAACTAATGTTGAAACCTGACATGTTTTGTATAAAATGTGGAGAAAGGTTTTGTCAAGATGACAAAATATCAACTAAATCAGAGCAACAGAGTTACATCTAAAACCAATTGTGCAGACCTGGCTTTTATTTCAAATTATTCAGAAATCATCGGGACATTAAATTAGAACCTAACAATGAAACATAAAGTTTTTTTTACGTAAATTTGACAGCAGATATTTAACTTTTCTCAACAAAATAACCTAAAGCTGTAAACCTTAGAATCATTGAGAGGCATTAAAGGAATATTGCCCGATTGTTTTTTATGATATTGTGTATTTGCATAAACACAAAACACACAAAAAGACACATCAATTAAGTGTTAATGTAGTCTAACTGTGTTCTGCCAGGGTTTGAAATATGACATCAGTCCATAAATTCGGGAGCAGCATCATCTCATCTGTTCAAGAGGCATTTCTCATTCCTTTCCAGTTACGGACTCAGTGTGTGTGTGTGTGTGTGTGTGTGTGTGTGTGTGTGTTTGTGTTTGTGTGTCCACGCTGAAAGAAAGCTTCAAACATGGGTTTGACATGAGCTGCAGAACACTGATCTGTGCAGTAATGAACAAGACGAGAGGTTACAGAAAATAAGTCACTAATCTCTTCTTTCTGGCACAAACGTTCACATTTCATCGGCATGAATCTACAGCCAAACCACTTTAAAGCTCTATTTTCTTGTCAGTTTACGTTTTTTCTTTTCTTCTTCTACTCTTGAGCCCACTGAGAAATCTCACGTCAGGAGGAGATTTTTGGATGTGTGATCATTTCATGGCGAGTCCTGTTGTTCCCGCTGTAATTGGATTTGATCTGATGATGACACTGTGCGTCACCAGAGAGAGAGCTGACATCATTTTAAGTAGCCTGTGGTGTCAAATTATTTAATAGTGTGTATGAGGGTGAGAATAGCTTGTGCAATCATGGAGGTTTACTATCCAACAGAAAAAATACTGGAGAAGTCTTATTTTATATAATTTTACTGGAGACTATTTCAGAAAATGTATTGTTTTAATTATTATTTTAAAAATGCTTACTTTTATATCTCATTGTATCTTAATAAAGATGAAAAAATACAAACATTTTTAAGGATGAAAATGTGTACTTTTAAAATTAAAATATTTTGGGAAATACTTGTTTGCTGAATACTCTATATGCTTATTCGCTTTTAGAGTAGAGTTAGAGACAGAATATTAATACCACTTTCGTGTTTTTACAGTAAATATGAAGCTGCCAACAGCAGCCAGTTAGCTTAGCTTAGCCTCGCACTCTAACAGGAAACAGCTAGCCTGGCTCTACCTACCAACACCCATTAAGCTCACTAATTGTGTATTTTTCTTTGTTACAAAAAATTAAGTTTATGACAAGTTTTGGTTTTCAGACAAGTTTGTCAGGTAACCAGTAGAGACTCCATTAAGCCTTTTTTCAATCTTTATGCTAAGCTAAGCTAATCGTTAAAAGCTCAGAAAAATAATGGTAAGTGGACCTTGGGTTAAATCTTGCCTTGACACTTGCCTTGTATTTACATGTTTTGAATGTGGTTGTAATGCTCTTACAGTTTAATTTGATACATTGTTTGAAAGATAATTTATAGGGTGTTTATTGCCTTTTTTGAAAGCTACAATGGAGAAAGAGGAGGATCAAAACCCAAACTGTTAAAATTAAAAATCATCCCTTTTATCTGACACAGTTTTTTGGCTGGGCTATGTATCATGTATCAGGTACATGAGGACCTCACGCCATAGCTGTGCACAACTCCAACCTGAGCAGGTCTAATCAGCAACAAAGCTGAAAACACCTGTGAGGGTATATAAGGCCTTTGATCTATAACAATGCATATTTCATAAATTGATCAAATATTTTGTACGTAAAGTTGTGTGTAAAATGTCTTATATTTCTCTCTGAAATATGTAGGAATAGAAGTAGAAAGTGGCACAAATTGGATGTAAAGAACAACAAAAAGTTAAAGTACAAGAAACCTAAAAACTGTACATACAGGAAAAAAAAGTACTTGAGAAAATGAAAAAAGAGTTAACATGGAAATTATAATTCTTTATCTAACTTGAGCCCTGATGTATCAAATACTGAGATATAACACGATATAACAAGAGCACAATGAAGACATTGTTCTGCCTGCATCTTGGTGTGTGTGTGTCTGTGTGTGTGTGTGTGTGTGTGTGTGGTGACACAGCAGTTGGCTGCTGAGCAGAAGGTGACAGTGTTTGTCTGCACTAACCGCCACTGATAAGTATCTGCTGAAGTCTGTACTGAGGTCTCATTCCCAAAGTGTGAGATTTAACATGTCAGCAGAGTGAACTGATTGTTGACTCACCCCCCCCCCCCCCCCCTTCTCTTCCCCCTCTCCTCCTCCCTGCCTCCACCAGCCTCTCATCAACAGTTGTAGTTCACACAGTAGCATTTTATGTGGGATACGCAGGTTCGCTTGGCATTTAGAGACTTCAGTGACTTTCCTTATGCTGTGATGTTGGGATCAACACCACACACACACACACACACACACACCACACACACACACACACACACACACACACCACACCACACCACACACACACACACCACACACACACCACCACACACACACATTGTATCTCATTTCTGTACACTGCTGGACTATTCATATATCACGTCCAACTATACTATATACTGTATACTGCTAGATTCTATATCCCATGCTTTACTAACCTATATTGTGTTAATACATTACACTGTTTAATTTTATACTATATGATATTTATACCTTTGTCCTTGTGCTGCTGCAACACCTGAATTTACCCGCTGGAGATTAATAAAGTCTTATTGTATCTCAATCTTTATCTTGTATTATCTAACGTGGTCATGTCAAATTTGTTTGCATTTAAAGGACCATATGCCAGTGATTTTGTTTTTACATGTTTTCTACAAATTTAAGATTCAACATGCAAAGCTTTATTGTTATATGCAGAGAGAATAAATGGTGCAGTGCAATGAATTATCTATTTGCTGTTGTCTATGACTGCAATCCATGACAGATATTTAAAAAAGTTAAACAAATAAAGCAAATAACAGTTATAACAGTATATTACAAACAGAAGAATAATTAGACGTAAGAAGTACGGGAAACAAAACTTTTATTGAACAAAAGTCTGAAGTGCAGCATTCAATCAAATCATATGTATTTTACACTTAAGCTCTTTATTTCTTTGTGGACACTAAAGGTCAAGAGTGTGTGTGGACATCTTTGTCCATATAAAGCCTATGATTGCCTGCTCAATGTTAGCATGCTGAACTAAGAAGGTGAGTCCAGTAAACAATAAACCTGTCAAACATCAACACTTTAGCGTGGAAACGTTAGCATTTAGCTCAAAACACTGCTGTACAGCCTCACAGAGCTGCTAGCATGGCTGTACTCTTAGTCTTATTACAGTAATAAGTGTATGCAGAAACTATTCAGCCTGGAGAATAGTCCCATTGTCAATCATACATAATGTTTTGTTAGAACAAAAGTCCAACAAACATAAAATAAAATGAAAGGATCACAGAGTATGGACTACCCAAGCTACGATACAACAGCTCCATTCTTCTTCTGTCCTCCTGCCCATATGGCATTTGGCTGCCCTGCAAGTGATTGTGACGTTGGTTTATTGCTTTATCACAACCAAGCACTCAACCCATGACACACACACACACACACACACACACACACACACACACACACACACACACACACACACACACACACACACACACACACACACACACACACACACATAAACCCTTCTCCAGGTGTTGAAGCAAGCCATCCGTTCCACTGTTGCCGTTGTCACGCCAGTAACTCCCAGACCCTCTGATACGCTACAATCCTTTGCACATTAAGAATCTATTAAGCACCGCAAAACTCAAGCACACACATTTAGAGAAAAAATCCCACGGTGGGTTATTTTGACTCCAGAAATAAAGGTCACATGCTGTATTTTGAATTGGCGATCAGCGGGCGTGAAGAAAAGAGTAGGTTCCCTATTCATTTTTCTCTACCAGCAGCAGCAGGGAGAGGAACACCGGCCAGTTCCTGCATTCCCTCCCAGCACCTTGTAATCCAAGAAGAAATGTGTAGCACTGCAGCTTTCTGACAAGTTGCTCCCACTTAATTACCATGTTGTCAGGGCTGACAGGCCTAGGGTACGATAGGGGCGAAATGCTGGTGGTTCAGGGCCGGGGTGTCTGGGAATATTCTGAAAATACTGTCACATACACTCCTCATCTTTTTCATTTTGGTAACGTTACAGTTTTTCAATTGCTAAACCACAGTGGGCACAACTGGAGCTACATGTGCAAAACTCCAACTACAGTCTGCATTACCAACAGTCATCTGAGCTAAACAGTTCACATCAGCATGCCAAGCAACACAACTCTGAACACACATCTGAAAACAGGCTTAGTGGAGCCAAACACTATGAACAATCCTCACTGAGATAACACACAATGTCACTAAGAACACACAGAGTAAAAACACTGGCATCAAACAACAATACAGAAAATACTAACTTTTCATCTTTACAGTTTGAACAATTTGAGTGACTTCACACTACTCAATAGTTTCTTTAAAGAAAAGACATAGATTTTATAATATACCAATTTTTAATTAAGGTAAACAAGAAGGAATAAAAATCTGCAGTTTGTGTCAATACAGTATTTTGTCTCTAGCAATTTATGGAATTACTGGAAAAAAAACTAAAGGTACATTACAATAAAAAAGAAGAGTTTGACTACCGTTTTTTACGATTTTTTCAATACTTTTAAAAACGTTCCTAAATTCTTTACACAGTTAGCAAAACATATGTAATTTCCGATTGCTACACAACAGTGTTTACAACTGAAGCAAAACTCTAACTACAGTATGCACTACCAACAGTCATCTGAGCTAAACAGTTCACATCAGCTGCAAAACTCATTGGCAAAACACACAGGCTCAGCGCAGAGAAACACTGTGAAAAATCCTCACGGAGATAACACACACAGTCAGTCAGAACCATAGACTGTATTTACAGTCAGAACAAACTGGAAGTCTGCATAACCTCTAAATACTAATGACTGTGGTGTTTACATTGCTTTCACCTCCATTACTTTCTGAAAAATAATAAGAATGCAGTTTAACCATTGGAAAGATAGTGTTTCGACTTGTATTTTTATAGACATCTTACCTGGGCACATTGGTATCTTTGCTCTTTTCCCTGTTCCTCTCAAATGGAACAGTGCATAACCATTTACTGTAATTCTTATTTGGTGATTGTATAAAAAAAAGGCTTTCAAAAGGCTTTCTGAGCTTTCTCTATGTAAATAGCGTTTATCTTCACTTAAGTATAAAACAAGACACCTGCTTAGGCTTTCAGCTAAAATTACATTCAGCAGTGTTTGATAGGCACCTGACTGAAATCTATTCTGTTTTGAATGTGTGGTTAACAGTTGTGACAGCAGTGTGTTTGTTATGGTTTGGTTTTTTGTTATATATTGGTCCTTGTGATTTTGTCCTTTTTTTGGTTGTGTATATATACTTTAGTCCTTGGTTGCTCTCTTGTCTGGTCTAGTTGTGGTTTCTGTCTTGTGGTCTCTTGTGAGTG
>NC_045737.1:15910141-15934182 GCF_008692095.1 Etheostoma spectabile | reverse complement strand
CTGTTTCCTGTTTTATTTTGATAGTCTGGTTTTCTGTACCGTCTTGTCCTTAGTTTTACTTCCTGTGATTTCCCGTTCTTGTGATCGCCTGATGTCTTCCACCTGTTCCCCAGCCCTTGTGTCACCTGCCTCTTGTTATCTCATTACCCTCTGTATTTAGTCTTGGTGTTCCCCTTGTCCGTAGTCAGATCATTGTAGTGTACGGCGTACTGTTTTGGTTAGTCTTCCTGGGTCTTGTTAGAGTTCTTGTGTTTTGTTATTTTTACCTGGACTTTATTTTTGGTTCCCATTTTTTTCTGCTTGTTTCCAGGACTCTTTGTTTTTGTGCATTTCTGTATTTTTTTAAATTATCAAAACTAACTTTGATTTCTGCCTCTGCATTTTGGGTCTGTCATTCACCAACCTTCCACAACAGTGTGAACAAAGTGATGTAAATCCAGTGTTGAGTATGTTGTGGTTAAAGCCTGGGTATAAGTGTGTAGAGATTTGAAAACTGTTCTAGCAATGAAAATCAAACTAGAGTTTGGTCCACATGAACTTCTGCTGTGCAGACTGTTATGCCTACTGTCGTCTAGCAATCGATAAAAACTAAACTAAAGTAAATAGCACAAACGCAGGATAGAGAACTTGTTTTGGTGTTCAAACGTAGAATAACGTGTTGAATTTGTTTCCACACACTGGTGGACTGGCGTGATCCACCCCTGATGCCTCCATATTTATAAAAAATACAGCAAATGTGTCTCTTGGATGCCCCTCTTGTAGATAAGATTTGATAAAGAGCCCTAGGGTGCCCTTCCTGCAGGTGCAATTTTAGAATCAGACTTTTAGGGGGCCTCTGTACCTAATGAGAATGTGACAGGGATACAGTGCCTTGCTAAATCACTAATTTTTTTAGCCAATAATCTCTGAGCTAGCCACTGAATGTAAGGTAATGTTTTTGACACTATTAACACTATGATGGAACTAAACCTGACGCTTTATAAATCCCAGTAATATCAACCAGTTTGACAAATTTTCTAACATTTAGCAATTTTAGTTGGCTACGTTTCAATTTGGGTTTTACTCTGTGCCATGAAATTACCAACTTCTTCTCTGGGGACTACTAACGTTAAACTTCACAACCGTCTCCTGCTCTCCCTCTGACAGATTAGATATAGACTCACCAAAGGCAGGAGTAGTTGGTAGTTTTGGCCAACTCCGATTGGCCAAAACTACGTTTCTGTTAACCCTTGATGGGGTTACAGGTTCATGGCAGGATGTTAAACCTGTTTCAAGCCATTTGAACCTGTAATTGTTTGTACTCTGTCACTAACAGACAAGTTCGCAAACTCTCACTTGAAACACAAAAAATTCCATGGGAGAAAAGGAAATTCAGTGCCTTCTAGGTTGCCCTTAAAAGGGAAAAAACGTAATGTAGTGCCCTCTAGGGTGCACTTCCAGTGGAGAAAATGCCGTACCCAACCACGTGCGGCTGTTTTATTTTTCACACCTGCCCCTCAGACAGCCCGCCACTGTTTCCACACAATGTGAATGATCTAGATAAACTATTCACTGCATTGGCAGCATTGCAGCCAAACAATGCAATTGGAAAATGAAGGCAACCCAAAAAAGCAGGCTGCCTTGTGAAAACTTACAGATTTCATACAGCCTAGTTGTGTCGAGTTAAAATTAGTTTAGAGGTAAGTTTTAATTTTGAAATTATTCCTGCCTCAAAGCAGCTTTCCCATCAGCAATTGCTATATCTAAACCTCTAATCTGCCATGTTTAGAAAAACACAGGCTGCAGGCCAATACTGACGCAGAAATGTCCACTGTCCCGTACAGTGTCCAGTGGCCTCCTGAGACTCGAGAATTATCTTTTCTATCACTGGCATGACACATGTGCTCTTGTTGTTATTGTTGTAGTAGCTTCCAGCATCACTTAGAACATCTGCTCACAGTGGGAGGGGGGAGACAAGAAGACAAGTCACCTTCTCCTCAGGTACATGAAACAATCCGTTGGGAAGGGAGAAGTACGCAGAGATTATGTCACATCTGTATGCTGCACTGTCCTTTGTTTCAGTAAAAACCAATTGTTAACTGGGAGTCCACTTTAATTTGCAAGTTGAGGCTACTTGAAGGTGTGTCTTGTCTTCTCTGGAATCATTTTGAAACATTCACGCAAGGATCAAGGAGAAAGGCAAATTCAGCCACTTCAGATCCAGATGATACCAGCATTTGCAAGTTAATGCAAATACTTGTAAATCTTTGAGCAGCTAGTGTCTGGAAAGGTGAACCTTGAGAATGATAAAAAGACTTACAAAATCACCTTTTACGTAATGTGGCATCTATTTTCACCATCAGTTGTAACATTTGATGACCCATGTTTTCCATTGCGGCTCCTTTTGAGATGTTCTTGATTCCCCCATTTTATTTTTAAGAAAAATGTTTTTATTTTGTGACATACTGTATACAAACATTGGCTTTTTCTCCATCTGTGGAGCTTTTGCAGCGAATTTGCCAGTCTAAACATTCATGTAAATGTTATGGAAAAATGCTTTGTGTTGCAATGTCATCCAAAGAAAATAGTTGTTGTAGGGTTGTTGTCTTTGCTGCCTTCTGCAATCTCCCTGAACTTATTCAGGGCACTTTGTAGCTACAGTGCAAATGGAAAAAAAAAGAGATCCGTTGAGGCTGTTGCAGCACAACTGCACGTAGAGGTTGGTGCAGATGATGCAGCTGTAATTCTACAGTGATAAATGACCACCGTACCTGGTTTAACCTTACTACAGTAAACACCACATTTGCTAAGTTAACACTTAAGAGCTGTGATTTGCATAGGCCTATAAGAGTGTATTCAAATGTACACACCCTGTACGGCCTCCTGCCAGGCAAACAGAACGTCTATGTTTAGAGTGAGGCATCTTGTTGTCTTTTAAGGCTGAGTTTAAAAAAAAAAAAGACACTGATAACACAAAATTTTCTTTTTAATGATTCAGTTACAGATGTTTCATTTTGAAGGCATTTAAAGGATGAAAAGATACAAGAACTCTTACAGCACCACGGGGCATTTTAGGTAATTCTTAGGTATTTATTTCCTTTCTCCCTTGACTGTTCATGTGTAAATGACTGAGTAATGAGACAGATAAGAGAAAAGTGTTTTTTTTAGGTTTCATGGCTTTTTTTGTGTGTTAAGTAGAGAATTTAGATAATAAAAGCACAGTTCGACAGTATACAGTATGTGAGTGAACACTTGGGTCAAAGCCACATATAGTTTCAGGAATACAGAACAAGATGTAATACATCCTTTTTGTGCAACTAACTAGATATCCTCGGTTGAGGAATGCCCTACGGGAGTGATAAAGTCCCTACAGTGTATCCCCCCCAATCGCCCAATCAACCAGAGCCCAGCAGGAGTCTTGTCTCTTTATCCATAGCCACTGGCTGCTTCTCTCAGCTGCCTCAGACACTAGGCTCGTTCGAGATGAACCAGGTCTGCGCAGAATCGATCACCGGCGATCGGCGCCCGTTGCATGCCGGTTAGATTTGTGTCCGACTTGATCCCGACTTGCTCTGACGTCATGCACACGTGGGCAACGGAAATCTCACGAGAGCAAGGCGGCCGCAGTTCTGAGACGCAGGCGGCGCAGTTGCTTTTCACCGGCTGCAAGAGCCAGGCGGACCCAAGCGGACCCAGAGCATGCTGGGAAACGCCGGCTTCTCAGCTGATTTAACACCTGATAGGTTTACAACATGATGACGTTTTATATAAACTTTTTATTGTTTTTGAATCGGAGGGATTTTAATTGCTATTTGTCTGATTTAAAGACTTATTCTGTCCAGAACACATGTTGTGTGACTGATAGTTAAGTTTAGAAGTCAAAGAGACTAAATCCGTTCAGATCACGGATCATCTACAGTGTGTTGTTAATTAAAATCAGCAACAGGTCGCATGTAGAGCACTTTGCCAGCTACTCTGTCATAACTAAAACAACTGGAGACTGTGTACCAGCTGGTATGTGGGTCTGATTATATTTTATTAAATCGGAATCGCACCACAGTGTTTTCATCACTTCCTGTCCAGCCTGAAGGCGGCTGGAATCGGCTGGAAACTGTCCAACTTTACCGCAGCTTTTTGTCACCGCCCCCCGCTGCTGCCGCCTGCTCTCGTCCACTTTTCAGGCGAGGCGCAGTTCATCTCGAACGAGCCTATTGCTTTGATGGCTTGGCGCAGGCTCTGGTCTATGATTCCCTAAGCAGTCTGGTGGTAGACACTGCCACGAAACCCTTGAGTACTGGACGGACTTCAGTTTAACATCCGCTATATTGTGCTACAGTGGCTAGCTCAGCATAGCATAGTTGTTTTTGATCGTATGACTCCACTGAGTCCTCCCCGGATACAGTGAGTTTGATGATGAGAGCGAGACCAGAGAACTATGTCAGGCCTAAGTGTGGTTATTCCAGTCTCTGGAGGAAAAACGAGCCGCCTAGCATCTTCTAGTCACAGGCCCCTTGAAGCTGGGCGAGGCTGACTCAACACCTGGTCAGTATGTTCCTGAGAGAACCAGGCCTAGAGCAAAGTGCACATCCTGGATCCTTACCACTGATGGAGATTGCTAGGTGCTGGGAGAACATTGTATGTAGCCCTGATGAAGAAACTGATTTGATTTGCTCCAATGCCCCCTAACTCCTTCCAGCGGATCCTCCTTCTCTCCACACTCTCCCAACGTGTCCCATATCCCTGTTCCCAAGGGAACCTGTCTTGGCCCACCTTGCTGCTTCCTCCTGTTGGTGTATTTCCTCCACCACCAATTTCCTCCGTTCTGGTGCCGTGGCTGTATTCCAGGCTGGTAGCCTATTTGTTAGCCCAAAGCCTCCCCTTCCCTGCTGAGAAGTCTGAGAGCGGCTGCTGCCTCCTCCACCGCACTGACTGGTCTCCATTTTGCGGCCTGCCACCAAGGTTGCATCATTTTACACGCTTGAATTCCTCTATGAGACTGGTGAGGGGCGGTTTGAGGGTGCAATCTCCGTAGAGGCCTGTAATGGTAAGGCTTCATGACATTCCAAGCCATTTCTTGATGACGCCTGTGAGTCTTCTTTCCGACTGTTGAGATTGGGACCTCAAAAATGGTAAGAAGCCACATTACTCAGGGAAGAAGATCAAATTGTCAACACCAGGCCTTTAATATTCCAGGCAGCTGAGTGTTGTCGATGGTATGGAGCCCACTTCTGATATCCTTCCAAAGCTGCTGTACCTGATCTTTATCCTTCAGGCTGGCATCATACCACCTTCCAATTCTGAGGAATGCCTGCTAACGGCCGCCATCTTGCTTCTTTAAATATCCGGTACTCCACAGCTGCAGCCAATCCAGGGTTGGGCATAGCTGCCTCCACCAATCATCCCCAAGCAATGGCACAGCGCTATTTGCATATGAAACAGAAAACACAGGACACATGCCGACACACACACTGCAAAACAAACAAATACGACAGCAGTCGAAACAGTAGGAAGTTGTGTGCCTGAATATGTTAATTGCCTGTACTTTAAGATTGGAATAGATAAAATGTTATTGTCATTGCACCAAGTATAGGTATTGTGACAACAAAATGCTGTTCAGCATCTAACCAGAAGTGTAAAAAGCAGTACAATGCAGAGTAATACACTAGATATATACAGTATGAACATAGTAAGCAGTATTTGTATTTATTTGTGTTTCTTATCCCCATCAGCTGACACCTAGATGACCAGCTAGTCTTCCTGGGGTCCAAAACAACATTTAATAACACAATATTAAAACATTTCATGACATATACAGAAAAGAAATAAAAGAGAAAAAAAAAATACAATATCTGCTTGCAGAACTAAATAACAAAACAGTGCAGCATTTTACACCTCATGAGCTGCATGTCTTCAGTAAAATGAAGTGATCGTAGTATATTATTATATATGTACTGGGACACAGCTACAGTGTAAATAATCCATGGCTTCATCATCACAAAGTTTATATAATGACTCTGTTTCCTGTTTAAGAATTTGAGTCTTTTCAGTTCTGAATGTTGTAGACGGCAACTGGTCTCATCATGTCATGCAGCCAGCTGTCTCTGCCGTACAGTATGTCTTTCCATAGTAAAAGATGGATTTAATAATCTGTCCTCAAACTAGCAGTCAAAATCCAGACTGGAACTTCCTGTGTCTGCATGGGCAGAGTGGGACACTTTTACTGGTCCATCTGGAGGAGCTGATGGTGCTCATATGTGAATGGAGGGCTGACACCAGAGCAGGGTATATGCTAAGACTATAGTTAGTCTACTCCTTCAGTGAGTTAAATATAGGATGTGTGTACCTGCTTCCGTACATGATAAACATCGCAGAGGTAACATTTAGAGTCAATGCAGGATTAAATACACTGTTTATGTCATGTTGCATTAAATAAGGGTGTGGTGCAACAGGCTTTGAGGCGAGGTTCATGAGGTCTCAGAAAAACTATTTATGCCTTTTTTCATGAGACCTTTTTTAATTGCTTTTCAAATCAACAACCCAATATACAATATACAGTAACACAACAAACACAAACATTAAATTTATGGGATGGCTAGGGGCAGGCTTTTAAAAAAAGTTGCCCTCAGTTCCATAGAATTTTATTCCTTTTTTTTACTTGAGTGATTTTCTTTTTTTTACATATTTATGAGTATTATTAGAAGGGTTCCTGAGATTTAAGATTTCGTTGCCAACGTGCAAATGACAATACATAATGTGAGCTTCTTTTAGCTCATTGTTTTGGTTTTGAGGTTGGCAGCTATACTTTTTTCTTTCACTCAAAGGCAGCTGTTACTAGTTAAAAATACTCTCAAGCTCTGTGTACGCTACCTGCTGGGCAACAACTTTATTCAGTCAAAGTTAGCGACTACCTGGTGCACAAAGTGCAGCATTTAAAAGGTGCTTACACACCGATCAGATGACAATGAACTATAGCGACAAAGGCCAACTGTAGCATCCCGCTACTCCTCCTCATGTCGCCTATGTCTTGGCCAAACAGTGGCACTTGAACATACCGCAAAGATTTAAGGGCAAACTAGAACATACAGTATATGTTCTGCGTCTACATGAGACAAAATAACTTCCATGCCAGTAGTTGGGGGAAACCAATCTGCATTCATAAAGGGAAACCAGGTACAGAAAAATGTGTCCATCTCCCGGGCTGTCATTCGTTCTCTCAGCAAAGAAGTCTCCCTGTGGTGTGGAAGCACAGGGACCGAGCAGTCCACTGCGGATGACTGGCTAGTTGGCTAATGTTAGCTTGCTAATTCCACCTAACATGCTTTCATGCTATAGCCCACTTGTTACAGATAAAGAGCCAACTATACTAGCGTGGTATACACGCCCCAAAAAAATCTGCAACATTGTTTTAGCCTGTGGGGAAGCGTGGTGCTAGCTATAAACCAGGGAGCGCACATGGCAGCTGTCGCTTAGAATCGGAGCCTATGGCTAACCACCAACATCTTCGCCTTTCTAACAGTTTCTCCCTACTCAGTAACACACCCGCTAAGAAGCTAACTCTGGTTATTGGGAGTGCTATGCTGCGGAACGTGAAGTTGGCGGCTCCAGCGGCCGCAGTTGTGTGTGTCCCTGGGGCCAGAGCGGGTGATGTAGAATCCTATCTAAGACACAGTATAAAAATATAAATACAGTAAGATCATTCTTCACGTTCCTCTCTCTCTCCCTTTTCATATCTTCAGTTGTCCTGTCAATTAAAGGCCTAAAATGCCAAAAAATATATTTAAAAAAACAATTCTTGTGGTTGTTGTTTTAAAAAAAAAAAGAAAGACAAAGCATGGTAATTAATCCTAAACCTAAACTAAATTAGCCTATAGCTCGTTTGAAAGCATTTTTCTCAATCTTCAACTTCCAACATGGAAAACAATACAGCCAATTATATTTCTTGTTGTTTACCGAGCTTCAGGGCCACATTCTGAAATTTTATCATGTGTGGGCCATGGCAATGATATTCAATACAGGAAACAAGACATTTTTATTTATTCTTCAGGTTTTTGTTGTTCTTTTAGTGTTATTAATGGCCATAAGTGAACAATTTCTTTCAGCCATTGACCAATATTTAAATTACGATCGTTTCCAGCCGCTGTATTTATCAATGTGCGACCATTCTTATTCTCTGATTGGTGTGATACAAACGTTTCATGAATATCATGTGAAGCCTGTCTTAAGATGATATTTGCGCTCACATCTGCGCTGGTTTCTACGCTAGGTTGACAAATGAGGGCCACTGGGTGTATCCCTGAGGCCTAACAAATGTTCCTTTTCCCTGTTTACTCTCAGCTCTGTGTGTTGTAAAGAGATAGAGGTGCATGCTTAAAATAAAAGCCCACATTCCTGGTCGGAAGGAGAAACACACCAACTTTAAAACGTTACAAAAAACTTGGAAATTAACAGTTTTTTGATTATGTGCAAATATCCCAAAGCCAACCTTTTCAAAAAGGCGGTGAAGGAATGAAAGAGAGAGGCTGTGTTACATTCTATTTTGACCAAACACGCTGTACCTTTTTGTGTACAGAATACTAAGCAATTATATAATAGTTGTTGGGATGATTTAATAAATCTTCTTTAAATGTTAGAAATTTACTGTATGTATTTAGAATTACCTGTATCTGTGGATCTTAGGGGCTACCTTACCTATAGGCCAGTAAGCCTGTCATCAGTGGGGATTTATATTTGCTAACAATATGTTGGATTCATGACAAATACATTTTTGAATTGTGACTCTGAAGACCCCCAAGGCCCTGCTGCACCTGTTGAGGCGTGAAAACCTTTTATTATACTTTTATTGCTGCATTGAGTTTGGTGGCCTCCAGGTTTTAGCAAAGCTCGGCCCAATTTTAACCTGAAGTAGAGGTTGGCTCAGCCACAACAGTGCCACTGCCACAGTCACTGTGTTGGGATTCAGTTCCTTTCACATTATTGTGTAGTTGCATTGCCAGAATGTTGCTGCAATGGTTTCCAAAAGTAACACATCGATCCATTTATGTGCTTCTATCCCTACCTAGTTAACACAGTTCAGCAACTTTCTCCTTGTTACCTAAATAACATTTTAGTCAGTGGAAACCTGCTGACCCCTGAAGGTTTCAGGGCGAGGCTTTAACCTTGGAGTGTGTCTGATCAAACCTGTTGCCACTGTGACACTTTGGGCCTGTTTAGTCAACACATCCTGTGCTATTTTCTCTGTTTTCACATCATCACATTTGTCTCCTGTGCAATACAGTGTGAAGAAACTGGTTTCCATTTCTTATCTCACACTGTGTTTGAAGAGGCTGTTTATGCTGTTGCTGCATGGAATTTCATGTCACATCAGTGTTTAGACAGACATCTTTCTGTGACGCAGGGAGGCTCTGGTCTAATAACTCTATTACAGAATCTGCTTTCCCCAAAACTTTGTATAAATACAGAGAAAGAGTTGTCATCTATGATCTGATACCTAAACATGACCTAAGAATAACATTGTGAGTTCCAAAGACCAGGGTTCTTAAACATCTATATTATTTACGATAAAGATAAAGTCTCTGCTTGGTTCAGATTTTGTGACAACTAAAATTTATATTTGAACTAGAATGGAATGAGAGAGTGCATACCTCTGCCAAGGCAGGCCCTATCTCACAACGTTAATGCAGTGTCAATTTTCCCACTCGGCAACTTACATTTACAATTATTACAACACCACATGAATGCAGCACAAAGGCCTTGTCTCACAATGTTTACCCTCATGTTATTCATGGGTCAAATTTGACCCGTTTTCAGTTAATTTCAATGTTTTTTTGTTACAAAAAAGTGGGCCGTTGAAATATTGTCAACATTAAAAAAAACACCATGTTTTTTTCATGGTTGATGGGAAGACAACACAAGGATTAAGAAAAAAAAATTGTTTACCTGCCCTGTGATTTGGATCTGCTCCCAAATTTTTCCGCAATCCCGCTGAACTTTTGTCGCATGTTATTTCCGTCTCTCTCTCTCTTCCTTATTTACTGTCATCCATCAACTAATAACAAAGGCCTAACTGCCTAAAATATACTTCTCTTGCAGCCAATTTTGTCATGTTTTGGGGAAATTATGAAGTCACAATTTTAATTTTTTCATTTGAAAACAAGCCTTCCTTTTCTGCATGCACTAGACTAACCAGAAGCCTGCAGTCAGAAGCGTCGTTACCCTAATTTGGCGGCACCTGTTAAGGCCTCTGCTCGGCCCCCCTTCTCGTTCCATGCATTGAGTCAGTGTGTGACAAGAAGAGACAACAAGAAAGTAATCTGCAGTTCAGGTCCGGTCTTCTCTTTCAGATTTAGCTCTAATTTGTAATGAGTAATCTAATTATTGGTAATTCTTCAAACAATGGTTCCTTGATGTCATACAGAGGTGGACAAAAGCAGGTTGCTTATTTTTAGTTGTTGAACATTGATTTTTGTTGGCTGAAACAACTAAAAGAGTTTAAACTGTTGTTAGCTACCCAGTTAAGCTATATGGTAGCTTAAACAGAGGTTTTAAAGCATTTTCAAATGAGAACTTTGTGAAAGGGCTTTTAAATATGCACTAGTCAATTTTATTTTATATCACCAGGGGCCTTAAGGAAGGGCAGGAGTACTTAAATGCAGATTCGGACTCAAGTCCGGACTCAAGAGGTTTTTCTATTGTCTCTGACAGGTATTTGGACTTGGACTTGTCTTGGACTCAGCCATTGGACTTGCCAAATACTCTAGTTCAATCGGGAGAGACATGTTTGCTTGTAGTTAGGGTTGGCTCATGTGAGTCCTGAACCATCCCTTAGTTGTGCTGCTATAGGCCTAGACTACCGGGGGACTTCCCATGATGCACCTCTCCTCCTCTCCATCTGTATGCAACCTCATCCCATTAATGCATGTAACTAATTAGACTGTGAGATAACTGTTGTGATTTGGCGCTATATGAATAAAATTGAGTTTGCAGATATTCAAAAAGTTTATTGTGCAAAGTATACAAAGTCTTTGGCAATTAGACTACATTGTTATATTAATAGTTCATAAGTAGGGGTAGAGCACCCTCATAACCCCCCAATGGACTCTAGACACTGGTGGTGGCGACGAAGGAGCCCGGTGACCAGACGGAAGGCTCCGGAACGCCAGTTGGAGTGGATAAGGTGGAAGGTTTCCCTCTTTGCCTGAAATCATAGTTGAATAGCAAAGGGAGAAACGATTTTAAAGCAGGATTGTGACTCTTTTTATTTTTTTTATTTAACCTTTATTTAACCAGGAAAATCCCATTGAGATTACTAATCTCTTTTTCAAGGGAGTCCTGGCCAAGACAGCGGCACAGATCACAACAATTCCGTACATTACAGACAATTTCACAACAATTTCATAAAACTATTTAAAACATTTACACAAGAATAAAAAGACTCAACATCTAAAATGTAAATTCACACTTCAACTTTATGTGAGCTAAGTGCAATTGTTATACTTAAAGTAACGTGACCTAATTTGATCCTTTCCTTCTCGGTCTTGACTGTCTAACATTAGGATTCAGAAATGTCGTGTGTCCAGAATAACCAACAGTAAAGAAGGATGTCAAGCAGCTTTCAGCACTACATTGCTAAAAGCTTAAAGAGGCTAAAGCTAGCCATACATGGTCCAGGGAAAAGGCTAGTTATTGTAAATATGATAGACTGCACTTTCCCTGGAACCACCCCCCCCCCTCCCTCCTATAGGTAATTTTTACACGCAGCACTTGCAACCCATATTTACATTTTATTGTTAGGCGGTGCCTTTTAGGGGCCATAATTATGATGGGAGCAAAGCAGGCAGTCCTGTAATGTGGTAGGGCAGAGAAAATCCATAAAGGGTGGGTGGGGGGCGTGGTGGATGGGTCAAACAGCAAACGCAGAACTTTTACCCAGGAGAGCGGTGCTCATATAACATTTGAAATCAAAAGTAAATCATAAGTTATTTTTTAGTTTACATAGCAAATTAAGTCCTGTAAATATGCATGGAAATTATGTAATATAACGAATGTACTGATTTGAACCCAAACCATGATCTTTTTCTAAACTTAACCAATCAGTTTTGTTGCCTATCCTAACCAAACTGCTCACATGAGGCCAAAATGTGGGATGGGATCAGATGCTGGGGGGTGGGGAGGATGAATTTAAAAACTCCCCACCTGAATGATTTATTTTTATTTAAGAATTCAACTGTCATTTAAACCTAAAAATACCAATAAAAAAATCCTTAAAATCATGAACTCAAGTGTCATTATGAAACAAATAAACACAATGAGCTTTAAAATCAGCAACATCCAATCACATCACTCCTTCTCATGGTGGCCCGCACTTAACATAAATTTCTAAACTCCCGCTCAAAGAAGGATCGAGACCAAAGTGTTGGTCTTACAGTTGTGCTGTTAGTTATACACTACCATCACTAACTTACATGTAGTTTGCTGCTAGCATGCAACCTGACGTCTGTCTCCCCTCCGTGTAAAATACCAAACTCCTTCCTACATACATTGCCAAACACTTTGTTTGCATCATGTAAAACTGCAGTAGGCCAATCCAGGGGTATTTCCCTACCCAGTCCTCCTGCTACCTGCAGTGACGTTTTTTTTGCTTTTTAGCTACGTGTTCATCAGGTCCCGGGACACCAGCCTGAGCCTCTGCTTCAACAATGAATGAATGTAAAATAGCAATGTGTGTTATCAATGCAGCCAAGGAGCAGCCGACGGGAGCTGGCTGCAGGACGACTAAATCAGCATAAACAGTTTTTAATGTTCTATCAGGCTATAACTACTCAAGAGTCTGCTCTTTGCTCTAATTTACGGGACAATTAGGACAGGATTCTGGTAGGGATGGGAACTGCTTGGACTTTGGGACATCTGGTCACCCTAATAACGCATATTTAAAACCACATTGTTACGTTTTAGATCCGAGGACGGAAAACACTCTGTGGGTTGTATTTCCTGCCGTTTAATATATATGAAATGCCGCTAGTTGTATTAGAGGGTTAGCAACTCTCCCTTATAAGACGATCAGATCCGAATCTAGACACATGGGCTATGGTACAGTTCAGGGACAGTTCAATTCTATGTTGAAACAATTCAGTGCGGTACGATGATACGATTCAATCTGATAGAAACAGTATATATTTGTTTAATGTACTAGGCCATTGGCTGAATCTTGGTCCGTTTAGACCGATTCAGGGGTCTGTGTATCGATGTAGTTGTTTCTGTGATAATACAACCGGATATTGATTTGTATCGGTAAATCTTCACACCCCTAGTTAGCGCCTTATGTGGTCGTCTGGTTTGGAGAACTTGTTGAACTCATAAGAAGAAATGTAAAACTAGACTTAATTTAGCAGTGAACCAAACATTAAATGGACTGTAAAAGACACGTTGAGCTGCAGAGTTTCAGTGTGTTTCAAATTACATGTAATGTTAGATGTTAACACAGCAAATAGTGAGTAATTAGTGAAGTTTTAACCAGGACTTGGTGATTCAAACAGGCTGTTTCACCTGCTCCTCCACACTGATATGACACGTGTTACTGCTCGTGGAAGTGAATTATTACATAGTGGACATAAGGAAATTCTTGCAAGTGATACCTGTCCGCAAGTTTGTCCCAGTAGGATAAAGTGAGCGAATCAGACTCGGGGGTCAAAAATGAAATCCAAAGCCTGCAGATGAAAAATAAAACCTTCTCGTATATTTGACTTGACCTTCAAATCTTTACAGGACTTTTCCTTTTTTTATGGTTTCACATGAAAGTATTTTATGGGGAACCTGCGTGACACAGGGTGTGTGAGGGGGGGGGGGGACATACCACCTCTGAAGTAGAGTTTGGACACTTGACTCATCCGATACATCACCTGTAAGTCTATCTTTGGGCGAGACAGCCAACCTACCTTTAATTAAGGCGATTTCTGGGCCTTCACTTTTAATGGGGGATGGGTTATTTTCCATACTGTAGCACTGTACAGTAAATACATACAACTACATTTACATTGCAGAAGTCATCTTTTCAGATCAGATTGAATCTGTAAGTTATTGAAACTGGAAAAGACTTGAGCAAAACACCTGATAAGAAAAGCCTCGTCCTGGTTTTCTGACCACACACACACACATCCACACACACACACTCCATCTCACCATCTCACCACTGCATTAAACACCACATTGCAGAATATTAACGCTGAAACAGGATCTTCAGTTTCCTGTCCAGGACGCCGTTTAACTGGAGGTTTGATGTGGATTATACTGCAGAACTCATTATCAAGACCCAATGAGGCATGAAATATTCTCACCTTGTGACAACTTTGACTTGGAGTCATTTTCCTGCAGTACAAAGAGGCTTGAACCTTTTTCTTCTTCTTTTGAATGCATATCACCCCTGTGAGAATGAACGGATATGCAGAGATAACAGAAACAACAAGGAAAAAGACATCATACAAGCATTATTTGCCCATGAATATGCCAGTGTCTAACATCAGCAGAGGTCAGAGTAAACAAAGTTTATGTTGAGTCTAAAATACCATATTGTTTGAGTAAGATGCTCCACCTGTAGGAAATTTATCAAGAGGGTCTTTGGAGGACAGCAGGAGTTCTTTTAACATGTGCTGCTCAGCTGCTCGCCTTATAGAGGAAAACCGGCACTCGTTACAATAATGGAAGGCAAGATTTACTCCCCTGCTCGGACAAAAAAAAAAAGAAGAAACCTTCAAGCCACATTTCCTACGAGGTGATTATTGCTCCAATTCAAGGAATGACGTAACAGTATATATCTGTGATACTAATAGCTCTTGTGGTTTGCGTGTGGAACAATGTCTCAAAGTCACTAAACTTTCCAAGTAGCAGAACCCTGCTGCTGTGGTTGAACATATCTCTGCTTTGCTTGTCCTCCATCATAAGTAATATGTGTGTAAAGAACAAAAACCTAGAGGCAGGAAAAATATCCACTTCCTCTGGGCCTGAGAGGGAAGTGTCGACAGCTGAGGGCCTCATGTGAACAGACGGTTTCAATGCTTTTACTTCTCAAGTGAAAGATGTAAAAAAAAAAAAAAAAAAAGGAGCACCGTAGGACCTCCAACGGGAACATATGTAAGTTTAGAAAAAAATTCTATTATGTGACCGTGTGTTGATACTAATCGTCTTTCAGATTGCTTTAGAAAAGTCCTGAATAAAAAGAGATCTCTGAATGTGAAAAAAAGACGCACAAAAGGGCAGTTATTAGTCTATAACATGGTCTATGATGCAGCGACACGTTTGTTTTCACAATCATGTGTTCTAATGTTTCTCTGATTATTGATCAAGTAATGAGATTACTAATCATACACCATTTAAAGTGTTTCTCAAAGCGTAAAGTAAAAATGTTATAATCCGAAAAGAACCCAGGTTGGAAGAAGTATTGTAGATTATTTAAAACAATACTATAGTGTAAAATAATCTGTTACAAATAAAAGTCCTGCATTTAAACTCTTAGTAGTATTGGCATAAAAATATACTTACGGTAATAAAAGTAAAAGTACTCATGATTAAGATTACTCTTGTGCAAAATGGCCCTTTTCAGAATACTTTATATAATATTACTGGATAAGTGTACTTTACTTGAGTATTTCCATTTCATGTTAAATTCTGCTTCAACTTCATTACATTTTGGAGGCAAGTAATGTACTTTTCACTCCAGCACATTTCATTTATAGCTTTAGTTACTTTGCAGATTCAGATAATTAATACAAAATAGCAATCCAACTACTTAATGATATGTTATTATAGATTAAGCTACACAGCCGTATATAAAGTAACTATAGCTCCACCTTAACCAGCTGCAACGTTAAAGTTCTAACACTAAAATGCATCAATGATTAGTATAATACAATAAGTTGTATAATGCATCCATGACAGTCAGCTCTTGTTGCAGTAGTGATTACTGTGTGTGCACTCATCTGCTGTATGAGAGGTTCACAAGGAAAAAAGGCTTTGAGGCAGAGAAACAAAGTTTTTAACCACTCAAATTACTCGAGTTCTTTGAGTTATCGTTTTAGTCTGTACCAGTTTCTTATGTTTGTCTGAATGCACCTGTTACATTTATTAAAACGTTCCATGTTTCCATGCCATATGAGACTGGAAATGTTTAATATAATTTAGCAACATGGCTCCATTGGACCAATTTGAGGTTGAGAGGCTGAGGAGGCAGGAGCTCTGATTTCCACTCCTCTATAAGCATTACCTTATTTGCCTACTTTCCCCTGCTGAACCACAGGTGAGCTGAGCCATGTGCTGCCTCGTACTGCTCACTCACAACAGCTGCAGGTTTCATATACGAACACATGATATGAAAAAAGGAAATAATCCGATCTTGAACGCCATCTGCAAAATCCCCATCAGTGCAGTAAAGATTTATCTGGATTAGGAATGAGGTGTAACGGTATCAATAGAACTCTACAGTGACAAATGCTGTGTTTTGTCAGCCTTTCTGAAAAAGTCACGATTAATAAATAACACTTTGTCCTGGATGACATTTTAGCAAACATAAACAGCGGGGGGAAGAAGTACTCCGATCCTTAAAAGTCTACTAGTCTATCGATCAAAAGTAAAGTGCAAAGTACATTCACTCAAGTACAGTACTGAAGCACAACTTTTCTTTTAATGCCACGGTTTTCATCGCTTCATTTCAGAGGGAAACACAGTTTTTTAGTCCACTAAATGTATTTGGTATTTGGTTACTTTCCATGTTTAGATTAATGATATAAAATATAATAACAAATAATAATAAAATACACTTACACTGATCCTGGGTGGAAATTCAAAAGCTACCCAGCAGTGTAAAAATTGATTATAATTAGCTCCACCTTTTACGTGTTACAACATTAAAGTGATGAACAAGTTAATGCCTCAATAATTATGATCCAATACTGTAAAAGACATTATTCTGAAATGGGCCATTCTGCATGATTAGTACTTCTGGTACTTAAAGTACATATAGATGCTAATTATTTGTCACATGAGTAATATTGAAATGCAGGACTAACAGTAGCGTGAGTAAAAGCAACTGTAGTGATGCAGCGTTGAGGACTGGACCTGGAGCCACCTGAGCCGTGTGCCTGGCCTGTCCACAAGGATTGATGGGAAAGCCAGACAGCATGTGCAGTGTTTTACTATGAGCTGCTCTTCTGTTTTCTTACTGGAAAGAAAAAAAACTCACATCCATGAAACACACGTTTTTAGCTGCCCAGCCGAACAGGAAAGGGGGCTATATAGGCTATAGCATGACATGTGTAAGCAGATCTAGCTGCATTTGAAGTTTTAAAAGCTTCTGCCTGAAAGATTTAGTATTAAGAGAGGGGAACTGTATACCACACCCTTGCAGGACCCCTTATAAATTGGAATCAATTTTTCAAAGGAAATCATAAAAAGCCCTTTTCCTTTTCCCCTCTTGTCGTGCCATGCTGATGGCTCCATTTAAATTGGGCCTATCCACATTTTTTAACCATTACTGCTAAGTATCCGCCTCAAGCTTTACCTTCACTGTCAGAGCTGAGGTTAGAGTTGGAGTTTAATGGCCCAATTTGAGCCATTTTTACATTACATCAGGATATGTTGTGGTATTGTTTTGGGAAAAAAAAGAATAATACTGGGCCGGGGAGAACGACAAAGCCAGTCACTTCCTACAAATTGACCCAGATGACGATGAGAACAGCAAAGTAACGGCTCCTAAAAGCTCCCATATGTTTAAAGAGGATGGTTTCTAGTCCCGTCACGCTTCACTTGAAGAGCTTGTAACAAAAAAAGGGACGGAGAGGGGGGGGGGCAAGCGTTTTCCGGAGGTATAAGTGACGCAAGCGGCTCCCGTTCGCTCTTCATCCCAGGTCATCACCGCTTTCATCAAGATCCACAAAGTTCGTCCAATAACGGCCTAATAACGTTTATCGCTTTGGTTTATTGTTTCGCTTATTCCTTGTTGAGAAAATGTCACAGGCTGTGTAAAACTCTCACATGAAAGGAAGGTTTTGGATTACAGACCAGCCCTTTAATGTGCTTCAGTTTCAATGGGTAGACTTAGTTTCCATTCGTCAATGTGCAAAACACTCATCCATGTACTTTATGCACCGGTTGTGACATCCCAAGTGTCACAGGCTCCATCTCTAAAACTGAAATTACTTCGAAGTGTTTGCTTCCTTTAGAGGGGCCGCTCCTGCATGAGTGGTATGCTAAAAACCTAAATTTACAACAATTTGTGGTATGTTTTTAACTTTTAACTTTTGTTGACAAGGACAGGAAATTGGTGAAAGAACTACTCAGACATTTTACTTTACTTTTACTACTAAGTAAAAGCAGAAATGCCATAGTCAAAAAAATCACTATTACAAGTAAAAATGCTGAATTTAAAATGTTAAAGTAAAATGTTTTTATCAACAAAATGTACTTAAATGTAAAAGTACAAGAGTTATGAGTAGAAGTATAAACTAGCATACAATGAAAAAAACTAAAGTAGTTAAGTAGTGCCATGAACATCATGATGTACGATGGATCCACTCAATCATTAGACATATTGACATATTGACTGAATATCATTTGGAACCGGACTCATTAACTTTTATCAGTGACTGTTCTGGCAATTTGGCATGATGAATCTCGTCAGAAGTCTCTTCATGGATTATCAGCCTCGTAAATCAGTAATTTTACTGTTTTTACAAAGTTTCTACTTTGCGTTTTCTTCTTCCACAAGCAAGAGATTGTGGGCTGACAAAGCCGTTGCGAATCCTGCATCTCTGTGCATTTTTTAGTAGATTACAAATACCTGGTTGTCGGCTGCAGTATGTTGTCTCAATGCTCTGATTTGTGTCTGAGCTGGTCTAAACAAAATCTGTGCATTAATACTGTACAAAAAAAATGCTTACAGGGTGCATCTTCTGATGGCTTGAAAAAAAAAACTGTCAGTCTTCACCAGGCCACTCACCCTCGTTCCCCCAGGGATGTAACAGTTAAATGAGGCAGACGATGAGCTTCACCTCCCTGTAAAGTGTGTTAGTTAGATGACTTGCGGGTGGTCTCTGGAGGACCTGAGTCCTTGTAAAGACGAGGACCTCCCCATCTGTACGCTGCCCTCTTCTGAGTCTGGCGGGGCCCGGTTCTCTTTCTGTTTGATGACTCACCCAGCTGGAGCTCCAAAACACTAATTGTGTTAACATTTACTTCCATGGGAAGTCCAAAGAGTGAATATATTCACTTTTAAATTGCTGACTTGCCTCAGATTCACTCTGGTGCTCACACTTGATTGGTGATTTTGGAACTTTTTTTCACAAGGTTTGACAGATGTTAAGACTTTGGTGATAGAAATCCAGGTTCGCACCAGTTTCATGTCATTCTAAAGAGATTTGATGTGATGGAAAGTGCTTCTGATTCAAGGGACGTGATTCTTGACAAAGCACCAGACAGATGACACTACATAGCAAACAACTTTCTAAGAAACCAGTTGTCAGTTTTCCCTGAAAGAGAGTTTGTGTCCACACCTGGCAGCTTCTTAGTGCAGCCAGTCCTCTCCTGTTGGGAGAAGCAGTTAATACTGCACCTCGTTTCTGCACTTTGACATTTACCTTACATTTTCTTTTTGTTTCCACATGAAACGCATTGGTGCCCCACTCATTGTCTCGAGTCTTCCACAGATGATTCGTTTTTGCTCCAAAAACCGGCTTTAAAAAGCTACGGGATCTCATTACTTTTTAGAAGCTGTGGGGGTGATACCAAAAAATCATTTGACGGCTAGAGAAACGGGAATGATGACGGGAGAGAGGAGAAGAATGAAGGCTTGTGAAGGGATGTTACTGGTGAAAAATACTTGTTTCCCTTGGACATTTTGAACACTTGATTTTGTGTATTATTAAAGCATGAAAGGTGCAATTAAACTTGTTAATACTTAATAATAACTTGTTGCCCTACAGCTTTCGTAGGAAAACCCCAACCCTCAGATATTTACTCTTCCTTTCTGCTCTGAAGAAAACTATCTCCTCCTTTTTCTCAGACTCACATAGTTTCCAGTGTGACTCCTGAGGTGCCCAGCATGGTTCCACAGATTTGACCAGTATGGGCTAATGGTAACCAGACCTCAGTCCCGCTCCTCCTCACCCCCTTTATCTCTCTTTCTTTCTGTATCACATCTGTCAGGTCTGCTCATCCAACGTCTTTTCTGTCTCAATTCAACCATCCATCTTTCTTTATCTCTCTACTACATGCATTGTTCTTAAAGTTCTTCCTCTTGTGTCTCTCATTTTTAAGATTAATTCATTCTTCTATAGAGGGAATTTGCTTTGCTACGTAGTTTAAAGCTAAGTCTGGTTCCCCTACTGTTTCTGGAGCTCAGACTTCACCTGCTGCTCAAACAATGTTCTTCCTTCTTCTTTTTTGTCTTCTTTGGACGTAAAGTTTTAAATTCTAGGTTGATAAATAAAAGCTATTTGCTTGTTTACTATAGATCAAGGACCTCACTGTAGACAGTTTTAAATGGGACAAACAAAGAAATATAGGTCCAAAGGTGTAGTTTTATTTAGATCTTTTTAAGGAACAAGTAGATTCATTTCACAGTTAAATTAGATCATTTTAACCCTTGTGTTGTCCTTCCGGGTCCAAAACAGACACAAATTTGACATTTTTGTCCCTTTTTCAGACTTAATTTTTAGTTTTCACTAACACCACCTTACTGCCACTAGTTTTACAGTACTTTTTGGAATTCATGGTGAATAACCCTCATTTATATAGAATTATATCTAATATTTGAGTTAAAAAAGCAGAAATTATGAATTATTTTGATTAATAGCTAAGATCAGAGGAACCTAGTCAGGAATGAAAGTGATCGATTGTATTTGCAAAGAGCGTTGTATGGAGTCCAATCAATCAATAATTTTGTGGTAATTTGGTTAAAAAACAAACATATTTCAGATATAGACATTTAAAAAAAAAAAGGACAACAGGAGACTTACAGTAAAGAAATGTTGTGGTCAATTATAGACAGTGGTGGAGGAAGTATTCCGTGTCTTTAATGAAGTAAAAGTACCAATGCCACACTGTGGAAAGGCTCTTTTTTAAGTAAGACACATTGACACCACACTGAAAAATGAAATGTTTGGTGAGAAACATTAACAATAAACAGTCAGTATTCAAAACAGTCACTAATTTCTTTTTTGACAATCGACAAATCAACTAAATGCTTCTCTGACTCATTGTTTGTTTTTTATTAAGTTAAGTAAAGTAACTTTTGCCCATTGTCAAATAATTGTGGAGTAAAAAGTACAATATTGCCCTCTAATGAGGTACAGTATTGTTTACTGATTTGCATAACAGCACATCAACCCACATTATTTTTACATGTAGTGGACCTCAGTGAAATGAAAGTGATACTACTGATTGTATGTGCCCCTCAACTGACTGATAGTCATCCTGTATCCTTGAACAGCAGAGATAATTGTCCCACGCGCCCATATTTTGAAACCTGATGTTGTTCGCTGAGCACTGGCGTCCTTAAAACACTCTCAAACATTTTGCCATCTAGCTTTACTCGTTTATTAAGTCTGCACGGTTCGAGCGAGGTAATCCACCAGGCGACGACGGGAAAGAGAGAGGGCCTGAAATGGAGAGGCGTCTGAGGTTTTCTGAGGCGTCTGAAAACCTCACCGTCCAACGAAATGTGCAGAAACACACACACACACACACACACACACACACACACACACACACACACACACACCCACACACACATCAGAGGTTTCTCTAAACTGTAGGGCTTATCAAACCTCTGTGCTGTGCGTTACTTTATACTGAGGTATCAGAGATATGTAGAGAGATATGAACTTGTATGCAAAGTATGATGTTGGGATTCAAGTCTGTGTTTGTGTTTAGGTGTGTGTTACAGGAAGGATATTCCTTTCAGGAAGCCAAAACTGCCAAAGTCTATCCCAGAATTCATTAGGCTGAAAGCAGGGAAATCACCTTTGCCATGTTGCAGGTTTGGTATTGTATTCAGATAATTTTGGAGCAACTGTGAATAAGGAACCTTGGTAGGGAAATGTTTATGTTCATGTCACTTTCTGGGTGGTTACAATAAGTCGGAGAGCCAGAAACATTTTGAACACTTGCTGGTGTAATAGTGATAAAGATGCTGTATTTCTAAGTGCATTCAATGGGAATATATGAGTTAAAAGATACTTAACTGTTAATTCATTGCACTGCTTGGATAAAAAGATAAGAACTTATTTCTAAATTAAAAATGCACTTTGATCTGTAAATCGGAAATTCATCACTCTGACCTCTTCAGGTAAAAGAGGCTTAAAAGATAGATAGGATTTAAAGACGATTTGTATTTAAAATGCTGTCTAATTCACCTTTTTGGAGAAAAATGCACTTGGAATTACATTTTGCAGTATTTACCTATTTGCCTGAGTTTCCTTTTGTTTCCCGTTTTAATGCTGCGTTCCAGACACAGTTTTTTAGCCTGTAAGTTACGTCTTCAAGTCATGATTCACAACTTGGTAGCATTCCAGGCAAAGACATGACAACAAATCCTTCTAGCTAGCGTTAGCTAGCGGCTACCTAATGTTGACATTAGCTAGCGCTAGCTGATACTAGTGATTTCTAGTTGGCGACATATTTTGGCTTTCATTTTGTAAACATAACCTGTAGTAGTACACACTCATGTGTATTGTTTTGATTACAATGTGCGGAATTACTTTATGTTGCTTATTTATGTGTATTTATTTATATTTTCAACGTTAATCACGGGCGTCTGTACAGCATCAACAGGGGTCGCCATTGTTGTTTACGTGTGTGATGTCAAAGACTGAGAGTTCAACGATCTGGTACACGTTCACGAGTAGTACGGGCATGACTGCCTTTCCAGGGCACTTTCACGGGTAGAAGGTTGTGATACACAGGTTGCCTGGAACGCAGCATAAGGACTAGTTGTGATTTGCTGATCTGTTTTCGACTACTAATGCTGTGTAGGGGAATGTGTGGCTTGCTCTCTGTCCATTAGCTACAACATTGGACTTGACTGAAGCTACATCCTGTCTGTGTTTTACTTTCCATTTTCCCCTTTACAGGGAAGACGTAAAATATTACTGTGGTAACTTCAGCATGTGAATTTAACAGGCTAAATGTAAAGTGTTGCCTGTAGGCTAACTGTGTCATGTTTAAGTTTAAGGTTAAAGCGTGGTACCAATGTAACGTCGTCGTTGTGTCTGTTTAAACTCATTTATTTTGCATGGATAAGATATTCATGCTATAACTGCAGTTTAAGAAATATAATGTTGAATATTACAATATTGAATGCGGAGAGTCAAAATACATACAGTTTATGTGTTGGTGCGGCTACTGACGTTAAAGGGTAAACTGTATTTTGGATTAATGATAAATGCATAATGCAGTATTTAGCAAGTATTTTGCAAGGTGCAGCTAAAATCTACATTGAATACTGTTTCAAGGTTATTTACAAACATTGTTCTGCTATATTTTTGTTAATTAAATTTTAAGGTTTAACTCGGGTATTTCATGAAAAATGTGTTTTATTGTTGGTTTATTGTTTTTGTAAATATACTAATATGATGTTCATGGTAAAATGCATTACAACATTAGACATGACTGAAGCTACATTTTGTCCGTGTTTCACTTTCTATTTTCACATTTACAAGGGCACAAAACTGACAGCACAAGATGATAAAAATAAATATTATTATTTTACAGACAGAGGTGAGAAAGTTGTGGCAACATGACGATAAAAACAAACGGAAACAAAGATCTTTCTTGCTGAGACATTAATAATTAGTGGTGCTGAGCGGTCTGTATGGCGTCAGCATGTCCTCCAAGTCCACTGTTTTCCTAACCCTATCTGAATGTACTTTACTAAAATGCAAATCACACACTAATAAACAACAGAGTGAAACTATAATATTTAAGTTACTCCGTCCCTGTGTAACTCCTTTGGCCTGGGAGTTTTCTTTTACCCACCATCTTCTCTCCTTCTCTGTGTGTGTGTGTGTGTGTGTGTGTGT
>NC_045737.1:15909139-15910131 GCF_008692095.1 Etheostoma spectabile | reverse complement strand
AACCTTCCTGCTGATTTGTTACTCAGCAGCTCACTTCAAGCTGTGTCCACCAGCTGCTGTGTAAACACGGCTGACCAGACGCATGCAGTCCTAGCAGGTCAGTGAATCACTCACAGATCTGCAGCAACCTGCTGGGAAATTGACCACATATTCACTGCCCACGACCGGTACTTTGGTTCCTGCCTGAGAGGTTAAGAAGGTTAAGAAAAAGAATGCATTTACAGAGGAAAGCAAAACATCTTCACACTTGCAGCTGTTTACCTCTGCACCACAAACATACAATAACTCTTCACTGATCTCCAGAGAATTTCAGATGTGGCGGCAGCACAAGGGCAGAAATAAATGCAGATGAATACAGAATTTAGTTTAACCACATTTTTAACTAAGAAGAGTTAAATACACTAACATATAATTATAATGGTTAGCAGAAGACTTTGCTGTGATTAGACTCAAAATAGAAATGCAACATGTATGAACTGTTCATTAAAGATGATGAAAAATACATATCAATATTAAAATGAAAATCTGTAAAGCGTTTAAATCAAAGAGGATGAAATTTGCAAAGTATTGTTGATGGAATGTCCAAATGTTCACATTATGAAGTATGAAAGAACATGTACAATGTGCAAAGATAATCCAATGCTAACGCTACTCTTTGAGTTAAACTGAGACTTAATCAGTCAGTGAAATTAAATTGTAAAGATATCTGAATAATATAGAAAGTGAGATGCAACAAAAACACACAAACAAACGTTAAAATATTTTTTTGTTTTCTTTATTTTCATGACTATTTACATTGTAGATTCTCACTGAAGGTATCAAAACTATTGAGGAACACGCATGGAAATATGTACTTAACAAAAAAGTGTGAAATAAATTAACTCTTAAATAGGTCTTATAGTTTAGATTCCTTAAAGTAGCCACCCTTTGCTTTTTTTGATAGTGCTGCAAACCCTTGGTGTTCTCTCAATGAGCTTCATGAGGTAGTCACC
>NC_045737.1:15908040-15909129 GCF_008692095.1 Etheostoma spectabile | reverse complement strand
TTTTCACTTCACAGGTGGGCCTTGTCAGGGTTAATTTGTGGAATTTCTTGCCTTATTGAAGGGGTTGGGACCATCAGTTGTGTTTTGCGGAAGTCAGGTTGATACACAGCCGACAGCCCTAGTGGACTGTGTCATATTATGGCAAGAACCAATCAGCTAGGTAAAGAGAAACGAGTGGTCATCATTGCTTTAAGAAATAAAGCTCAGTCAGTCTGTAAAATTGCACAAACTTCGAATGTGTCCCCAAGTGCAGTCACGAAAACCATCAAACGCTACAACGAAACTGGCTCACATGAGGACCGCCCTTGGAAAGGAAAGAAGAAAATAATCGTGGCAGAGAAACGGGATATCAATTCTAAGCTAAAAAATATATTTTTTCCAAATTATGCATGCCTACTCCCCATCCTCCACCTTCCTAAATAAGAGTCAAAACATGTCTCAACGTTTAAAAGGTCTTGCTTTTGGCTCACTCACAGGGGCTTCTGCATTATGCTCCCTGTTTCAGCTTAGCATGCTGCTTGGCTGGTCCAGGGTGCATTTGTTGCAATAAATGGTTAAATCTAAGACGTGTCGTGAGGTGAATGAAATTGTGGACCCAAATGCAGAAAAGAGGCAGGCAAAAAGTCAAACGTGAGAGTTCAATAAAAGAAAAAGAAAAGAACAAAGGAAGTATTGAGATGGGTTGGCAAAATACTAAATCCAGGGATAAAAAAAAAAAAACAAGCATAGGAACACTGAAATAAAAGCCGAACAAACCAGAAATAGAGACCGAAAAACAATCTAGGAAGCAAGGAACCAGACACGGGGAGACATGACACTACAATGATCTGACACAGGACAAGGAAAGCACAAAGACTAAATACAGAGGGTAACAAGAGGCAGGTGACAGGTGGCTGGGAACAGGTGGAAAACCTCAGGTAAACATAGGAGCCGGAAAACACAGGAAGTAAAACTAAAGACGAGACAAAGACCAGACTTCAAAATAAAACAGGAAACGGAACAAATACAAGACGAGACCAAAAATACCATACAATAAACGCAACACGTGACAGAACCAGGCAAAGAAATAAACACAGGAAAACAGACTAC
>NC_045737.1:15884153-15908030 GCF_008692095.1 Etheostoma spectabile | reverse complement strand
TAAGACAAAAACACCAAACCACAACACGATGAGTGTTCCTGACTGAACTAGGTGTAAAACAGTTGTTCACCAGCAATTGAATGAATCAAAAACAGAAAAGTGAGCATAACGTTCTGCATACTATACCTCATAGAATGCAGCAAGGCAGAAATGCGACATGAGAACTGACCCAAAGTCATTTGGATACGTTCGGTCAGTTATGGAAAAAAGAGAGAGCTGTGTATATCAACTGTCCAGATTTGAATAGCTGGTTGAAAATATTCTGTTCTACATCTGAGGCCTGTGCAATAGCAGCAGAGCTAATATATTTAGCCCAGAGAAAGTTGCTGCAGGATTAAAGCAGTCCTGAATTTGCTGACCACTGAATAAAACCTTCAAAACCATCTTTTGAAATAACAAAAACTAAAACAGCGATTGTTAAACTACTCAAAATGAATCGTGCCAAGAGTCGAGCAGCAGGGAAAACGGGCCAGGACTGGACCAAACAAGATACATTTCCATCTGACACATGTGTCCCTTCAACCCTACATAAAAGAAAGGTGTAAGTCAATGTGCATGACCTTGCATAAACACTTGCCATAAAAGTTAACACAGAGGATTTGAAGTGCTTCAGCTCCTTGATGTGGGCTCGCTGATGACCTGCACAGATCTGGTCCTTTTGGCAGAGGCCAGCTGCTCCTGGAGGGCTACTTCAAATCATCGGCCTCGGCAAGTATGACGCAGCTATTTCCGTGCAGGCAGGTTACAATAGCAACAGGAATGCTCGCAAACCTGTAAAAAAGAGCAAACGGGATCTGGAATCTAGATTGGAACATATAAAGCAGTGCATTAATCTTTGCTGGAGGTTTTCCTTTTGTGCTCGGAGTGATGGCCAACGATGACCTCTGCCTCCGTCTGACTCGCCACCCCTCACCCCCTCTCATCCACCACAAGTAAGTATTTAAAATCCTACTTAGTGACCATATTATGGTTTCAGTTTGTGTTGATTTCAGCAGCCCCTTTAGACTTTTTTTTACCACAGTGGTTGTTGTAAAGGTCTGGGAGTTAGCATTACGGGGAGGTCATATAGTTGCGATGAATGCTTTGCTTTGACCGATAAATTCATTTACAATAAGATAACAAGTTACAGATGCATTCTTGCATTTCAAGTGTTGCGTTCTGTAACTCAGCCTAGTTTGGATGTATCGTGAGCTAAACCGGGTACCACTGTCACTAAGTCACAAGCCAAAGCATGAAGAATTTGTTGTAGCAACCAATGTAATAACTTAGATTAATATCGCACATTTCATGAAACCTCAGGACGCTTTCCACAGGTACAAGGGGACAAGTGAAAAGAAAGTAGTAGGCCAACACAAACACGGACTAAAAGGAATGAAACGTCCGCGCTAAATGGAATGGGGACGTAATTTAATGTTGGCTACTGATGTACAACCACATCACATCTAAAGTTATTTTATGAAATGAAATAGACATATTACATTCCTGAGGGCCAATTGAATCATTTACAATTGTCTCCAATTGTTAAAAGCCAGACAGAGTGTGACTCAGATTTCGTCCGTTGTCTTTCACTTTCCGTTTTAGCTTTTAGTTGTTCTTTGTGTAATTCCCTTCTTTTCTGTAATAGCCCTGCCCCAGTATCAGCCATGACTACAACAGATACTGTGACTTCTAAAATAAAATTAAAACACAATTTGACCTACATAAAGATATCTTTCGCTACCTTTTACCTGCATACTTACTAACACAGGCTTTTCAGGTGTTCAGCCAAAATCTGTGGCCCGTCAGAAAGTGTTACTGTAGCATCATCTACTTGCCGTAAATCAATTTTGTGACTTCCCCTTTGAAAAAGTGGACACGGGCCGAGGCATTTTAAAAAACTATGTGAAAATGGGGTTCTTTTCAGTGTTAGTCTTGTTTGCTGTCACAGGTCATTCATGATCATCAGATGTAATATTACAAAGTTCTTTAAAGTAAAAGTATAACAGTGTCATCTGTAAAATATACCCATACAGTACATTGTTAATACTGATGATTTTATAGTGAACCAAACTAACAAACGCCATATTTCCATCACATTTTGCACATCTTTTTTGACTGGTGGTCTATTAATGACATCATCTTGCTGCACCCTCTTCTTCTTCTGCACTTATTTAATTGTACCCAACTTGACAATCAGCGCCACCAGCTGTTCAATTGATTATCATGTGGACAATCTTTGCACAACTCAAACCTGATAGGTCTAATCAGCAACATAACTAAACACATCTGGCAGGGGCCTTTGGTCTGCAACAATGCATCATATTTCATCAGTAGATCAAATGTGTTTTATGTAAAATCAACTGTAAAACTTAAATAAATGTAGTTAATTAAAAGTACAATATTTCCCTCTTAAATACAGTGGAGTAGAAGTATGAAGTAGAATGAATAAATGTACTTAGTTACTTTCCAACTGTGGTGGAGTCAGGACAGGGTGAGGCATGATAAAAATCTATAAAGGATGTAGGGTGATGTGATCTACTGAACTAATCTTGTTCTCGGATACACAAGCTCTGAAGCTTTGAATAAATCAGAGGAGACTCCCCTCTGCCCTCCCCTTCTTCTTCTAAAGTCTTTTTTTTTCATCCTCTCTTTTTAATCCAAGATCCCACATGTGCCCAATATATCACTTTGAGTGTATCACCTTCTCCCTTTGTTTATCATCTCCTTGGATAACCATGTGGAATCCCCATCTCATCCCCTTTGCCTTGTCTCCAGGCTTTCCAAGCGTATTTTATAAGCCACCAGTTACTGAGCCTAATGGTTTGCAGCAGCGGAGCTGGTAGCGCACATGATATCTTGAATGTAACAATCAAAGAGGCATGCAAGATTCCGGTATTTCCGCTGGCTTACAGATGTTCTGCCGCCTTCCAGCTCCAGAAGTTGTAATCTAAGTTAAAGACATGGAAGGAGAAGGAAAATAAATACTTCAAACAAGCAACCATTTGTTTTTACAGATAAATGTGAGCAGAGAGAGATTGTTGTGTATTGTTAACCTCTGCAGCTTCAGCTGCCTGTTGTGGGATAAATAAAAAAAATCAGATGTAAGACACTGATTTATGGATTGTCAGTGATTAATGTGCAAAGGTTCCAGAGCTGGTCTAAATGTTTTTGAGTAGCACTTTGCACATACAGTACCGAAATGTGAAAACAATGTGTCAAGGGGTCGCTCGTCGTGATGAACATACAGAGAATTATCATCTGTATCTGCAGCTACCCTCGGCTTTGTGGAGCTTTAGAGTGAGATTCAACTCATGCTGTCCGGATCACAACTTTACTGTTTTGGTTCATTCTCACTGCTCTTACAGTGTATTTTTCAGAGAAAAAACAATGTGCACTACAGTCACATTTAGAGACTAGTTGCTGAACATAGTGGAGCATTTAGCAGCTAAAATCAGAAATATCCATTGTGATTTTATATTGCACTGTCAGTACAGAAGGTCAAAAGTGAGCCAGGAATTCAGACATATTTTGGCCATCATAACTGATGAGGAAAAAAAAACAGAACTATAAAAAAATGAGATCCAGGTTGTAAAGAAAATTAAAAAAGAGGATGGTGCATCATTTTTCTACTTTTCAAAGGAAGTCATCTCACCTTTGCCACGGCGGCCGAACGATGATCCAAGTGGAGAAATTGGCGTAGTAAAGATTCATCATTTCTGTCACTAAATCATTGAGCTCAAAGGGAGCTGGATCCGAGTTTGGCCTGATCTCAGATGCTCCGTGGAAACCTGAGGGGTCAGTTTGACTCTCTGCCAGCCCTGACAGATAAATATGCTTTGTGCTTCCAACATCTCGTCTACATAAAGAGATCTCTCACTGCGCCATGAGTGTTTAATGCTCTTCTCAAAAACCTTAAGTAAGTTACATTCTGCCGGGTGTGAAACAGGTTTTCTTTAAAAACCTTAGGTAAAGTGTTCTGATGTACATCAAAGCAACTGAAACAGCTCAAGGGGAACAAATGGGAACCCTTCAATTCAATTAAATTTCATTTATATTATCAATTCATAACAAGAGTTATCTCAAGACACTTTACAGATAAAGTAGGTCGAGACCACACTAGACCACATCATTTACAAGGAGCCAACACTTCTAGTAGTTCCCTCCAGAGCAAGCCACAGTGCGACAGTGGCGAGTGGCCAGTTACCCACTGTGAAATCACATATATGATCCTTTTCGTTTTTTTGTGAGAGAATAAGGAAATCCAACAATTAAAAACAGTGAAAAGATATAAACAAGATTTTTGATCATTATTGGTGCTTATTTCTCAGAACTTAACCAGAACAGGTGAAAGTGCTTTAAATGTAAAAATTGTGTAACTTTGTGTGGCAATAATAGCATACTAGCAGGTGGAGAAATACAACATAGTTTCACAGCACCTACAATTATTACTCTCGGCTCCAGTAGACCTGAATACCTCATATGTAATAGTTTTGTGTACGGAGGTTGTACCGTGTCCAGTCATTGAAAACAAGTCAATTTTTTTGTTTTTCACAGAAAATGAGCCAAGGACAATGAGTTTGAGTCAGAAGAAAGAAGAAATACCACGTTTTCTGTTTTTTAGCAAACAATGAAAACAGACTTTAAAATGATTTGTATACAGGTGAGTGCAATTCAAAGTGCTTTACAGATGACTGACAAGCTGATAATGATACTAAAACGATTTGAGACTAATGCACATGAGAAATTTTGAAACCAGAGAGAGATTTTCCCCCTCTCAGATGGTTTCAATTGCATAACTTTGAAGAGCATAAGATAGACAAAACAATGCAGTATTTCACAAGAAACCTAAACCTGAAATGTATTTTTTTTTAAACACAGGTGCAACTGAAACAATGAGCAATGTGTTTTCATTATCAGTTATTCAAATCATTATCTGATCTGTGTCAGTAGAAGTGCCAGTTTCCCGCCTGAGGTCAGCATGGAAAAGTAAAGCTGTCAGTCAAATGCAGTAAAGTTACATATATAGAAAAATTTATTACAAACAAGTCCCTCTTATGCAAATACGTGTAAATATAACCGTTATATGGATCCGCAGGAACACCCAAAAATATTGGTTGTCCTCCAAGAAGCTGAACCATTGTCACACCGACATCTGAGATTGACATATTGATGACTTCTTGCTATTCTTCGCGTGTTTTCAGTCAACAGAATAGAAATTGAGTAGCAAACAACAGCTTTTGGATTGCTTGTAATTTGATCCAAAGCAGGCGTGTGCATGCACAGCTTTGTTGATTTTTGAAACGGATGTTAAAGACATATAGCTAAAATAAAATGTCACTCTGAAATTTGACACACTTCTGAACTTTGATGTCAACAATAATAAAAAGAATCTTTACTAACAAGTTGGTATTTTAATTTCAAATTGGAGCAGAAATAGTTTTTGTTGAAACGGATGCTCGTAGTAGGTGAAGAGAGAGTCAAAGACGAAAGAAAGGAGGTCACACAGTCGCTTGCAAAATGTGGAGTGCTAATGACAGCAGGAAACGCATATTAATTTTAATACTTCACACGCAAATACTTCTGTACTCTCCCACCGGTTTGTGTTACTCAATGCTCAGAAGACAAAAGCCAAGCACTTCTCATGTTTCTGACCCCAGCAGACCCCCTTTTCTTCTTGGTTGACTGTGCAGGGAGTGAAGTTTAGCTGTGATTGGTTAAAACCTGCGTGTGCTGCTCCCAGGGGAAGACTTCAGCTCTGACTTTATTGAGATAAAGTGATCTTGGTCTTTCTCGCGAGAGTGAAGCCGGTCGCCTCGGTGCACTTTTTTTGTTTGTTTTTGCAGCCGACATCCTTCGTGTTTTAAGGGGAAACAGAAAGGGATGGTGGATGTGTGCAAACCGACAAGCCGGATCTCTGCGGGGACTTTCCATGAATTTGGCTACTTTTAGACTTGTTTCCATGAGACAAGCATTTCTTGTTATAGTGGAAAAGTTGTGTGTTGGCATTTCAAACGGCATGTGTCACATCAAATGCTGAGTTGCTTGCATGACAGCAGGTTGCTTGTGAACTGTGAAGTTCATTTCCGAAGCACCTTCCACCTGCAGGGAAAGAGGAAGTATAATTTAAGAAAATTTACAACAACAGACATGAACAATTAGTGAAGGAACACAGGACTTGTGTATCTTTCCGGAGCAATCTCCACCAACATTGGAAACTTGTAGGTGAAAACCAAAGCTGACCAATCATAGTTCATGCTTTTTTTTAGGAAATGGACATCATCTCCTGCAAAGTCTACAGGTGTAAGGAGGCTCCATTCTACATTTTAACCCATAATGCAAAACTATAAATCCAAGTTTAGTCAGAGAAAACTGGCTCTTTGACAGCAGTTTAACTGAGCAACAGAAAAGCTGATTCACATTCAAACTTCTCTACTTTGCTAACAGTGAATGATTGGATGCTTCAACACATGTTGAAATCATTCATGTTGACTTCCAGAGCTGAATCAAAGAGATGCTGACAGTCCTCATATAACTTAATCCTGAGCAGGAGGAGGAGGGAAGAAAACCGCTCTGTGGTTTGAGAGCACTTGGTAGAGAGGAGTGACCCAACCTGGTGAAGTGTAACTGAGAAGGCCATGTCTGGTGACCCCAGGTGCAACAGAGGCGTTAAATGATGTGAGGAAATAAGTAATAACTGTGGAGTGTGTGTGTGTGTGTGTGTGTGTGTGTGTGTGTGTGTGTGTATGTGTACTCTTTATAAAAGTGGTGGAAGGGTTGATAAGTGTCCCGCGGCGGCAGCAACCAGCTGGAAACACGGAGCAGCTCCGACTCCGACTCGGCTAAATCAGTTTCACATGCAGCATGTTCAAGATATAACCTGCAAAAGTCCTTGTTTTGTATTTTACTGCATTTTTATTTTTAAAAATGTTTGGCAGTGGTGGAGGTGGTATTTACACTATGACACTTTACTTAAGGAGAAGTACTAATGTACTAATGTGAAACTACTCACAAGTAAAAGCACTGCATTGAAAAGTGTTCAAGTATAACATAATCAGGAAAATGTACTTAAAGTATACTGTTAGTGTACTAATATATATAATGTCTTTACATTATTATTATTGTAAAAGCAGGATTTTACTGTTGTAGTTGGTACAGGTGGAGCTCATTTTGAACTATTTTGTATTGTACTGCAACAAATGATTATTTTCATTTTGAATAAATCTTAAAGCCCATTTTCTTCGTTGATCCATGAATTGTTTGGTTTGTAAAAAATAATAATCTAAACATAGTAAAAAAAATGCCCAAAGTGACACCATCATCATGTTGGTTTTGTCCAGCCAACAGTCATAACCTAAAAAATCATTCTGACCTTAATAATTTTCAGCTATTGGGTAAGTTAAGCATTATGTTTGTTAGCCATTCATATGTATTGAAGGCAAAAATGTGAATTTGTAAAGTAAATATGAACTAAAAATGGAAAAACACCTTAGAATACAAGGTACGCATACACCAGGTGTTCTTGTTATTTTGTCCACCCTTTTTGTCTGTGTGTGATAAAGTTAAAGAAAGTTAACTGAAACCTTTAATTTTGTTTACAAATCTGAGAGTTTCTAGAAATAATAACTTAAATACGGTAGGCAGTTTTTTGGGGTTTTGGTAAATTCCTTAACTATCCACAGCACTTGTTAGAATAACTCATAATGTTCTGGCTGTTCCATTGTTTCATTTGATACTTGAACTTGTGAAACAGATGAAATCATTGTTGGAAATGGACTTCTTGAATCTTTACTTCATCACACGGGTTTCCCAGGCGGAGATGGAGCTGAAAGAGCATAGTTAATGGTGTTGTTAAAACTGAAAACAAGTGAACTGAAACTCTGAATAAAACAGTTTCATTGTTTGGACAGGAATCAACAAGTCCCTCTTAATAATTGTTCAGCCATGACGACAACTGACTGTCGATTGGTGGAAGTAGAAAAGAAATACATTTAGTCTTGTCACAGTGGTGTGTATGGTGTTGTAGTATGAGTGATATTCTGCATGTAATGAGTTTGGAGGGTGTCTTTTTCTAGCTCTTCCAAAACCAGAAACAAAAACATAAGTCTTGGGAATTAATTGAACAACACACAATCATTAGCATACCAGGGTAACTAGCAGGCTAAAGAGTTTGGAGGGCATGGTGTCTTTGTCAGCATTTAGCCCAAACCAGAAACTAAAGAGCAAAAGAGTGAGTAATGGATTACACAGCCAATTGAATCATACAATACTTAGCATAACAGCCTTACTAGCAGGCTAAAGAGTTTGGAGGCTGGTGTCTTTTTTTAGCTTTTCCAAAAACACAATTTGGAGAAAAATTTACAGAATGGATTAAATATTGTTTACCTGCTTCAACACAATAAGCCACGATAAGTATTACATTTCCTCAGTGATACATACTGTTATTTTTTCCACAGTGTTTTTTCCACAGTGAGCTGCCATCCAAACAGGTTTTTTGTTAAAACTAACACGGCTCGACAAAAAAACCAGTGTTTCTTTATTTCTACGATCAACTGGTGAAGATGCTAACTTTTTTCCTGAATCTAGCCTAAGCCTCCATTCACCATCTACAATGCATGGAGCCAAGACATTGCATATTTAAAACCCTTTGATGGGCTCAATTTAAAACAAGTCAGCTGGAGACCAATGTTGGATTGTAACTTGGGACTTTTACCATTTACTTTGTAAAAAATTGTACTTAAGTACAATATTGACGTACTTGTACAGCATGTGAGTATTACCATTTCATGCTACTTTATAGCTACTTCTACTTCACTACCTTTTTGAGGCAGATAGTGAACATTGGTAGGCCTACACATGAATGCATTAATCGTTATAATCCAATAATAGAATATTTAAGATTCTAAAATGGGCCATTTGAATACTTCTAGATCCGACTACCTCCTCAATTGCCAGAAACAGAAGTGTTAACCAACTCACAGAGCTGACCAATTAGCTAGCGAACAATACAGCTGACAAAATCTGTAGGTAAAAGTGGATATTACATCAGTATTATATAACACATATCATAAGGTAGAGTATACTAGTTTCATGGTTGTGAAACTATATGTATTCATCCATGTCAGACGTCTTTACAGTAACTTGAGGAGAAACATCATCCTCTTAAACATACAATGAGCACATTTCCCATCAGGATCTGACACAAGTCATAACTTGGTAAAAGCACACAGGCTAACACTTGATTCCCCCCCTACCTCCCGGGCTTTAAATGATGCCTGATGCTCCTTTTGTTTTCACACTCCTGAACCTTTTATTCTATTTTCATTTTCGCAACTTTGAACTCACAGTGTGCTCCTGCAGAGTGAGTAATGGTTTTGGAGATGGAGTCGAGTCTCCGAAGGCAACTATGAAACTTTTGCTCCCTGGATCTGCTCTAATGAAAACCTCAAGCTCTTTTTGATCTAAAAAATCTGCTCTTTGTATTTCCAAACCCCCAGTAAAATCTTTCGATTGGCAAAGATCGGCAAATTGCCGTCAAAAAGGGGATGTGTGCCCATATTCTGCAAAAATACAACAGTACACTTTTATGAGCCACTAGCATTTAAAGACTTCCTAAGTAATGAAACCATAGTAACAGATTAACTCATTATGAAGACACCTTTTATGACCATTGATGTCCTTTTGCAGAAACTAGTACTGCAAATTGGCAAAGATTTTTACATTTGAGGATAAAACCTGAGATATGCGCAGATCTTTTCATCTAAAGTCAATGCATGTAAACAATCCCTGAGTGATTCCGATGAGCTTTATTATTTATAAAGATGGCGGTTATACCAGCATTACCACTCCAGATTTATAGTCCTAACATTCTACTGGATCGATTTAATAAGCTTCACAAGGCTGTAAAATGTTACCATGGTGGTGCTTTTAGTGCTTCATATAACCATTACACAAGAGGGGACTCAATGTACTGTAGCATATCCTTGCAAATTCTCTGAACATGATATCAAAAATGATGAAATGCTGCTAAAGATGATGTGGATTAAAAGTAATTAGGTAGATGTTTACAGTTGTGCACCTTAATATACTTTTGGGTAGTTTAATGTATAGCAATGCATCATATTCTTCAAGATCAGTCAGAAAAACAGCCCTGTTTTTAGCTTTGTTGTGCATTTTTCAGCTGATCCAAGAAGGTTTTTAAATACGGTACTTTATTTAGCTTAAGAAGTACAGTAGGATCATTTTACAAAACATAAAGTTACACCATCATACTTTAGTTTATCACAGAAATTCAATATCAACACATCTGGAGATACATGGTTTTCACTGGACGGGAAGGGGATTCAAAAAATGTAATCTGAAAAGTAACTAAAGCTGCCAGACAACTGTTGGGGAGTAACAAGTTCAATATATATATTAGAGTAGAAGTACACAGTTGTATAAAGTGGAATGCATGTACCTTGAATTTATACAGTACTTGAGTCAATGTACTTAAGTTACATGTCACCACTGCCCACAATGTGTGGTTTACAGGTGCAGACTAATCACTCCAGCAATGAGTCAAAATAAAATTGAGGATTTCCAAATCAAAGTTTTGAAATGAAATGGTGACGTGTGAAGTGGTATCTCTACCCACATGGACCTTTTGGTGCATGTATATTAATATAAAGTTGTCCCCCCCCCCACCACAGCTGGGAAAAACATAGGAAGCAATTAAAAGCTTTAAGGTCGTCCATTGCAAAGATGCTTCTTGCCCTAACGTTCCCGACACTTGAGGAGCAGGAGGACGCCTGCTAAACAGATTCTCTTTCTTCAGCTTCTGTTACACAGAGACCCCCTCCTGCACCCGCCCCACCCTCCTTTACAGATGGCTATTTATTTGCTTACACAGCTTCCCAACTGAGCCCATTTAGCTTCTAAAGGTCAATAACCAACACAGCACCTGTCTCAGCCAACGCTAATTAGCACTGGCTGCTTTTTTGTTAAATTATTTTACTCAATGCACTGACTTGGTCTTGTTCTTGTTCTTCTTGTTCTTGTTCTTCTTTTTCTTCTTCTTCTGCATTTACACAACCTGTCTGCTTTGGTGCAGTATTTATGGTGAGATGAAGTGGGCAGTCTCAAGGGAACCCGACACCACATTTATTGCCAATTGCTGTGGAATGATGAAGTGGCCCATTTGGTTTGGATACACTATTTTTCCCAGACAGGCTTTGTTCTGTTGGCCTTACAAATCCATCATACACAGCAGTCGGCGGAACATCCTTACACCTCCTCATGTGGTGACACAAATGAAGCTGTTTATTAGCAAAGACCAGCTGTAATCATCCAAAAAGTAGATGTTATGTGTGATCATTCAACTGATTTAGTTCAATCCCATCGATGTCAGAGACTAGTAGTTAGAGACAAATCATTACTTGCAGTTAGGTTATGTGCAATCAGAAAGAGAGTGTCTGTACGACCACGTTGGAATTTAAATCCTTCATTTGGAGGAGATAATTGAAGGTATTAGATTAGGGTAATCTGACTTGTACTGTTGATTTGTTAAAATTTGCTATTCTGGCAATGTTTTTGTTTGGTTTATTTTGTTGTTTGAAGAATGTCAGTGGGCAATTTGTAGTGGGGGACTTTGTGTCAACACCACGTCGCAAAAAGTCAGCGTTGACCCATTTCTTTTAATAGGAAAATGCAGGGTGAAATGATTTGAACTATTCCAAGTGCTGTTTTCTGTTTAAGTTCTTTAATGTACAGTCTCTTGAAACAAGACAGAGGAAGGTAGATATGTTTAGTGGGAGTTTTACAATAACGCTTATTTTTGCCGGAAACTGGAAAATAAAATGTAAACTTACATGAAAAAAAAGATTGTCCAAGTGAAAGACTAAACATCTGTTGTTTTTTAGATCTCACAAAAGATCCTTTCAATGCATTTTGCATTTGAGTAGCTTCTCTTCTCTTTTCACAGAGCGTCTAACAGCAGCAGATTATCCTGTGCACCAAGAAGACTAATGACAACTAAATCAACCGGACTCAGCGACGTCAGTTGTTTTAACTTCTGCCTGCTTCTGGTTTTTACTGCCATACAGATTTTGGCTCTCGTCTTCCCTCTACCGAGGCCTACAATCCGCACCAAATGTTTCACATTACCCAGTGTGAAAACCCTCCTATTCCTCAGATTCTCTTTTACAAGTCCATACATCCGTGGAAACTTGATATTTCATATTTCATTCTGGTTTGTGGATGTCATTGCAAGTGGACGCCGGTTCACATGCAACCGCCCGACCACTGCCTTTGATCAGCTTGACCACGACTAATTGTAGACGGAGAACAAATGAAAGAAATATCGGGAGATTTCATGGGAATTGCCACTATGGCTTGAGCTGCCTGACGCTGCTATTAGCAGTTAAAATAGCTAGTGAGCACTTGGAGATTTAGCCTGTTTCCTATTATGGTTACACAAAGATAATTTAGAATAATAGCATGTTTGTGGCGTAGAGGAGTGCCGGGATTTAAAGCTTTCATCATCACACTGAAGCCACAACTTTATCAGCACATGGAAACATAACAATTACACCGCACTCCTTTAAAAAAGCTATAACAGTGTGAGCACAAGTCATCCTGACGCTGAAGTGACCTGTTTAATGCGTCCTCTTTGAGTCTGTAATAAATTGTATCTAGAAACATAATACTGCAAACCACAACATCCCCATGTGTACTTAAAAGGTATTCACAACAGTGAGCTGAATTGTTCTGGCAAACAAAATTCATTCCACGGACCAAATATCAAGGGGAAGATGTAAAAAAAAAAAGAAAAGAAATTTAAAGCAGCATAAATGTTCCAAATGTTTAAGAGTGGCCAGGGAATCCCGAGGGGCTCGTTTGGTATTGCTCTTTGTTCCTTGTACAGGATGTAACTTTGCAAGCTGGTTTTCATTCAAGCTCCAACAAACAGCTCACTCTCAGTCTCACAGTCTCAGCTCTAATTTGCATGCAACAAAGTGTCTTGTCTTCGGAAAAAAAGAAAAGAATAGAAAAACAATTTCCACCCACTGTTTTGGTGCACAAACATGTCAGAAAAGTTAAGGTATGTATCCGTCCAAGTAGCATGTTGACCTGTGAGCGTTTGTAAAAAGGCGGCTGATTTTCCGGTTAGGAGGGCAGGTTAGCTACGGTCTCAGCAGCAGGTGACTGGAATGAGGTCATGATGTGGTCATGGGAGGGGGGACAGCAGGCCTGTGTTGTGTGTGTGTGTGTGTGTGTGTTTTGTTGAAACCTCCGAACAACTGCTGTGAGGGAGGTGAAACACATCAGAGACCAAGCCACAGTGTTTTTTTCCCCTCAGCTCAAGGTGTCGTTTCACACCGCCGAGCCCTTCTGCTGTGAAATCCTCAAAATGACAGCAGCGGATTGATTTGCTTCCCCATGAAAGAGATGGACTGCTACTACGAGCCCCAGGAGATAATAGGGTAGAGGACCACAGCACACACCGTGGAGAAAAACCCTGAGCCACCTGTGTTGCATTTAGACCACTTTATCTTGTATCTCATAGGGCATCTTGGCTGTTTAATTCAGTGACATTTCTCTGCATTACCCCACTGACAGCACACAGTGATCCTTCATTCTGCATCCAAAATCATGGGATTGATGTTTGGAAATGTGCATTTCAAACATACCAACTCATTACAATATAAAAACACAGTAGAAAAGTCTTTTAACTCACACTTTAAGACTTTTTTTGTTCAGATAAGATCATGATTTCTGCCATTAGCGTGATATTTTCCCACTTATTCCCAGTGATGTCCAGGATTTTTCATTTTAGAAATGGACGTGAAACAAGCTGTTTCTGCCACGCTTGTGAGACTGTCTCTAGATATGTTGGCTTGCTTTAGGAACAAGTTCAATTCCAAAAGGACGGGACACTCAGTCTTTTCCTTTGCCTAAATTTTGAGGAAACAAAGTGGTTTGGAGCACTCAGTGTCCCACTGAGCTGCCGGTCAGCTGTATAATGGAACCCTCAGATTCCCCTCATAAATATTTGTAAAAATGTCCCGTGGCCACATTATTTTTCCAAATATGTGGACTTGAATCATTGGCAAATACGTAAAATTATCTGGACAAATTCAAAAATAAACAGCAAGCAGCAGTTTATTCGTAAAACAGAGAGAAAACATGTATTTAACTCCCATGAAGTGTCTCCAGGATTTTTTTCAAAACTGCACTATTATACAGTTTCTCCTCCCTCCTTGGTCTTGGCGAACGTATGACAGCAAACTTTACAACGCTGTGATGTAATATAAAACGTTATATAAATACATAAAAAGTGTGTTGTATTGTTAGCTGACAGTGGTCAATGATCCAAAACCTGCCTACTTGTTCTCATCACGATCAAAATCATAAGACTTGAGGTTCATCATCACAGTGGGAATATGTATTTTCATCCTCACTACTGTCACAACTAAGGAAATTTATTTACTATTGTTAAATTTGACCTTAATGTGATGTCAGTGTGTTGTTTTAGTGTATTACAGGCTACTTGGGACACCAACTTGAATGCTACAAGTTACAGTCTACACAAGTAGAATTTTGAAAGAATTCCGATTGTGTGCAACTGTCTGATTCTACTTCACTTTTGCTCCCATTTCAAAAGCAATGTTGTAAATGAACAGCGAGAGCCCCCACAGCTGATCAGGGAATAACACCACCTACAGAAAAACTTTAAAATATGAAAAATTAAAATGAAAATGAATAACTTTGAATTCAAATTAGTAAAACCTTTGTAAACATTAGCTATAGTGCATAGTTTCTGCTGCCCCCATCAGGAATTCAAAGTAATGACAAGACAAATGTTCGCGCATCCACTTGATACAAGCCTTCCGTGACCCTGCACCCCACCTCCTATTCTCCCCCACCCCCCAAAAAAGTCATGATGAACACTTCAGAAGAGGTAATTATCATTAACATGAGTTTCTGCACGCAAAAGTCGCCAGACAACACAATCTTCTGAACATAGTCATACTGAGAAATACAGAGAGAATCAGGTGGAGCTAATGTTATTCATGGCGTAGCTCAACATTCTGGGCCCTGGAGAAAGGCATTTTCTACGGGCCCTTCCCAGCATCCACAGATGTTAATTTTAGCATATTTTTGGGCCCTCCTCACATGAGTACTCAGTCCCCTTGTTTCCCCCCCCAGTCCCATGCCCCTGATGGTCTTAATTAGCTTTGGGCCAACTTATCTGGCAATGGCTTGAATGTAACGGATGTGAATTAATATAAAAAAATTACCCACTGAAACTTTCAGTTTAGAAAAGATTGTTGCTTGGATTAAAATCATTTGTTAAGTCACTTCTGTGCACATAACACATCGTGGCGTAGTCCTGTAGGTTCCATAGAGTTTAAAATATTCACCGTTTACTTTTTTTTTGGGACACAAACTACAATTTCCTGGGTGAAAGCCCTGTGTTTGTTTGACTCGCAAATGCAGAATTTGACACTTTTAATGTGTACTTCTTCACCTTGCTTCCTGCTTTGCTCCCATAATAACTGCTACGGCCACTAAAGGGCATTGCCACTATAGAAAAGAAACATGGGTCGTAATTGCTGCTTGAACAAACGACTTCTGTGGGCGTTATTCAAAGGAGAACAATTTTTAAAGATCAGACATGGAAAATAAAGTCATTATTTCAATTCAATCATAATTAAATCATTAATTAATTCATATAGATAGAAAGAATTGATATCTATTGGATTGATAAAAATGTATCCAAATAAATTGTTTATTACAAATACATGTGAGACAAAAAAGAAAGAAAATAATCATGATGATAAGAAACTTCATGTAGCTTAAAGCAAAGAATCATACAATTTACAGTATAATAAAACAGCATGACTTCCCAGTACCTCATCCCTGATCCCACCCCCCTCCTGCTAACACAGTGGGGTTGAGACTTCTGAAAAGTGCATAAACAGGCCAAAAAATGACGAAATCTGTGTGGGAATTGGTCAAAAAAATAACTTTCTTAGCAGCTTACCTACAACATTATCTAGTAATCTACAACCAAGCTCATAAAAAAAAATGATAAGTTAAATCAACACAGGCGCTTTTTATTTAAATCTTATCCCGATCTTCATCCATCTCCTGTCAGTCGTTAAGTGTTCTCAGTGAACACACTTGTCTTTCATCTGTTGCCTGGGGCCTCTTACTGTACAACAGAACAGGAGTAGTTTGGGCCACTTGCTGACTTCGCCGGGCACCCAGACATGTTTGGCATGTTTTGGCAAGTTTTCCGCAAAGATAATGTCTTCAGTGGTGTATCACCTTTCACTTCTTTCCTTTCCCGTCCCCTTGGCTGTGCGGCGAGGGGCGACAAAGAGACATAAATCTCCTACCTGTTTGATAGTCAACTAGAGGCATCCGTTCACTGCTGCCAAACGGGAGGGGGGGGGTCTCAGTTTAGCTTGTAATGATGCTTAAACAAACTTCAACCTCCTTAGAGAGGAAATGTAAGAAGGAGCGTAATTAACCAGAAGTCCTCAGTGGCTTCAAAATGCAACCTGTAATCTGATATGATTCATGGAGTGGGATGGGAAAGATGAGTGAGTGTGAAATCTTCTCTGTTTGGCGTTCTCGGACTTCACATCCGACAAGATGAATGAGCTTGATGAGTTCTTCAGTTTCCATCTATGCATTTGGTCTTCACGGTTTCTTTCTCTTCCTCACAGCGGTGCCACTTTAACAGGAGTCACGAGAAACGCAGCCATCAAAGAATGACTTTGTTAGGATATTATTGAGCTGATGTGAAGTAGAGATAGGAAAGAGAAAAAAGAAGAAAAAACATTGGTTATGGATCATAAATTACACTTTTTATGGAACAATGCGATTTGATCTGGGTGTCAGCCGTCTAAACTGATTGGAGCAAGCAGAGCCAGTACTGTAGGTTTCTGTATGTCTGTTTGTACTCAAGATAATGTTAAAAGTGAGAAGACTTTGGACAGTTGGACCCGAAACTATTTGTTTCTACAGACCGGCAGGCTGTATCGTGCCAAAGTCCTGCAGAAATGAAAATCTCAGATGTTCTTTAAGGCCAAATGTCAAATCAGATTGACTCATCTGTGGATGTGGTTCAAATGTTTATGCTTCTCTGGGAAGAGCTCTTAACTCTATAAAAGAAGTCCCTAAGGTCTCCCCAATATCTAATGGTATCAGACGAAAGGGAATCTGATTAGATTATTCACCACAGACGTAAAGAGGGAGAACAAGTCGAGCCCATAGAGAAACTCTAAAATAAAGTGCATACATCCAACATTAGTGATGCTGTTTCTTTGCGAAAATAATATTTCTATTCAGAATAACAAATGACAAAAACATTTTGTAATATAATGCTGTTATTTTAATTGTTTATTTTCTAAGTAGTTATTGATTGTATTGGGCCTATTAGTTGTATTAAGAATGACATGCATTTTGTTTTTTTGTGTAACAATATGAAAGTCAAAAAATATATAATTATTGTTATAATATTATTACTTTTGACCACATCTCACAGTATTCCAAGCAAGAAAAATGGTCTCTTGAACAATATGCACCTCTTACATGCCCAGAGTTCCATATTTTGGACCATTGAAGACAGCAAGTTCCAGAAGATTTTATCATCTGTTGAATTTCAGCTGCACAAATCAATATTTCTGTATGTATGACAAATGATTATGTGTTTTGTGAAAGGAGTGTTTTGGAATCTTTCAACTCGCAATTTGTTTTTTTTCTTTTGGTTTCACTCTCAACCACGTTTCCTGCAACAGAAAGCAGCTTTTTCAGTGAAAAATCACTCCAAATCCACTAGGGCTGGGCTACAGTGCCAAAATGTTCTTTCAGGATTTGGTAGAGACAAAAACAGACCCAAAAGGCTAAAATGCAAAGCTAAAATGAATGCTAAATGTTATTCTGTCCCTGCAGTTCCACATTATTGTTTCCATGCATGCTAATCAAAAATGACAAGCACGTTTTCCTCATGAAATCATTGAAATGACCATAGAAGTTCATTGATGGAGACCCCTCCAAAAGAAACAAAACTACCAATTAAATTTCCACTTTTTCTAGAGTTTCCCTCCACATTTTATTTTCTGGGACAAAGACCGTCTCAGACCAGGTACTGAAGCCATGAAGCAGAAGGAAGATACTCCTTACTGTGTAAATTGGCAGATTTATTCACTTGGAGGAAAAGGTGTTGAGGTCATTTTCTCACTTTCAGAATATCAAACTGGTTGACAGTTCTTTGCCATTTCTTTGCAGCACATTTTTATTTTGAGTTTTGATTTAAGAAATTGTGTGGTTTTTTTTTTGCTAAACACTTTACTTGGAGATAACTAATGCCAAAAACTTTCCTTCTGAAAGTAAATATAAAATGTTATTGAATTGTTTATTTGCATCACCTGAGCCCAGCCATTGTTCTTGCCTAAATCCTCATTAACTAACAGGGAACAATGCTGTGTCCAATCTCTTGTATTGTGACTTAATATTAGTTCAAATGCAGGAATGTAATTTCCACAAAATCTGTGTCAACATTAGATTATAATTTTTTGACTTGATGCTCATCATTCAAAATGTTACGACCTAACTGTGGCAAAAACCCCCACAGGGAGGTCATCGCATCCTCCTGAAGTGTAGAAACAAAACATCATACGGCTTAAGAAGAGTCTCATCAAGTGCAGCAGCGGCCACATACCACATTTTAACAAGTATCTTACCACACTCACGCTGTAACCAAGTCAAACCATATGGACAGAAAAAAAAGGGGGGGGGAGGGGGGGACACTGGTGCACAGTCCAAAAGAAGCGTCCAATCTCAGGATCGAGCCATAAGTCATGTTGAAATACCTCCGAGAACAACAACATGCGGATTATTACCATCTTGGAGGTGGAAAACAAAAAACAGACAGCAGCTAACAGAGAGATAAACGCTTTCACTTAAACAGAAAAATGTCTGGAAACAGGAGCAAAGTTTCCACATTTTGTTCGCCTTCAGTGTTGTAAAAACATTTTATTACAAAAAAGATTTAACAGTATCACATTTACTCTTTATTTGTTTTTTTGCAGCTCCTCATTGAAATTGTATATAATGTTTCACAATTACTATTATTATATTATTATATTTGCCTTGTGCATCATTTTCCACACATGGAATTTGGTATATTTGGGAATGTGGATATTTAAGTTCTATAGATATTTTTTGAGTTTGGCTGTACACAAACACACACACACACATATGTATATATATTTATATATATATATATATATATATATATATATATATATAGTACTACCGGTCAAAAGTATGGGGCCACTTACAAATTTCCATCCCACTCGATGTTAGACAGAATACCAGCTGATCTGAGTGGGGGCTGATCTTTAATGCAATATCTACATTGCCCATTATCAGCAACCATTCATCCAATGTTCCAAAGGCCCATTCTGTTCACTAATCTGATATCATTTAAAAAAACTACCTGAGAAACTTGGAGAACCCTTTTGCAATTATGTAAGCACTAATGTAATATGAAAACTGCTGCGCTGGTTAAAAAACAATGTAACTTTCTCAACTGGTATTCTGTCTATAATGGAGTGCAATGGAAATTTCGAAGTGACCCCAAACTTTTGACCGGTAGTGTATATATATATACACTACCGTACTATATATACACTATATATACACTATATAATAAGTATTGTAAGGGCCAACAAGAGTTAAGAGTGTGAAGTATATTGAAAAAAAGAGAGAGATCTATTTGGACAACAACAAGATGTTTTCACAAAATGTCTACCCTGGGTTGATTTATTAAAGCTGTATCAATACATGAAGTAGATCACATAATGTTTAAACAATATCACAAGGGTGAAAAGAATGAAAAGGTCTTTAACATATTAACATATAACTGTTACTGGTTACCAATTGCCGGTAAACACGATTTGTCAAGTCATCACACTCAGGGGTTTCCCTGCTGCAGCCTTACTATGTCTGCTGTAATCAGGAGCTAACAGTGGCTAACTCTAGCAAACTTTACATAGCTATTTTGTGTAATTGGCATTACTGTCAGGTCACTGTTTTGTACTTACGTTACTACGTTTGAGCATTTTACTATCAAGCCTTGACTGCCTCTCATAGATAACTGTCAATTGTTTCTTTTTATATCATGTCTTCCTTACATGAAAATCTTTATTACAACAGTAGCTGCATAGAAATGATGATCAAATCAGAATGGCAGCATGGGAAACATGTTGTAAAACTAAAAACACAGGTGCAAACTTTCTTTACTCTTCAGGTTCAGGCTTCCAAACTTTCTCAGTTTACTTAGTTGATACATTACTGGAAGAAAATATGCTGAAAGGGACAGTTGAAGCTTTTCTCAAGTAGATATTGTATTGATTTATGTATATAAGTTCAGGTCTCATCAAAATACAATACAGATGCATCACATATGGGCGTAAACTCACTTGGTTACCATTTCATTTTCCATATCTTAGTCTTATGCATTGTTAGAGCAATCTGAACAAAGCCAAACTGGTGAATACCCAGAATTAATTACTGCTACATGTCGTTTCACATGTTAAGGACCAAGTTAACACAATCTTGACTTAAAACTGCCAAAGGTGATGTTAGCTGAAATGCTGCTCTGCTTTTAAATGTTGTTAGAAAAATGGTTCTCATGTTGCTTATGAAGATGAAGAATTATTCTTGTGTGACAGCAAAGAGCTCGGTTAAAAAATTGCACGTCTACTGACATCTCCAGTTAAAAGTATCTGAGGCAGAGAGTAAAAAATGACCTTGCTTTAAAATTACCCAAACATTCCTCCTACAGAGACATGCAAAACGTTTTAGTTCTACACAGCATGCGCACAAAATTGTCAGCCACCTGGCTCTGCTACGTATTTTTTTTATTTTTTTTTTTTATGTGGGAATTTCAAACTAATTCAGCCAGGAATGTCAGATGTGTTCTCAAGATGATGCACCTGATACTAAAAAGCACTTCACAAGAGCTCCAGTACAAGACGGATCGCTCCCTGGAGACTGTTCCTCTTCTTTCCATAGAAGCTACAATTTCTTCTTTTTTTTCCACCAACAGAGACGCCTGCTGGTGCTGCAGACTTGCATCATGTCATTTAAATTTCAAAGACATTTCTGTTGAAAGAAGGCATTGCTCTGCGAAGTCTCATATCATAAGTGGTGGACTGTAACTTTAAGTACATTTACTCTCAACCACTAAATACTAGACTTGAGTACAAATTCAAGGTACTTTACTTCACTTGAGTATTTCCATTTTCCTTGTGTCCTTTCCTTTTACCCCACTACAATTTAGAGGGAAATATTTTACTTTTTACTGCTCTACATTTAATTTCAACAGCTTTACTTACTTTGCAGATTCAGATTATTAATACAAAACATGATGCTATATTATGGATTACTTATTGCTACCAGGCAGTATACAATCCAATAAAATAATAAACATTATTCTGAAATGGGCCATGAGTAATTTTACTTTTGGTACTTTTTTAATGCTAATACTTTTGTATTATTGTACAATTAATACAGCAAACATATCAACTAATAACTGATGATGGATTGTTATAAATTACCTACCAGGCATCATGTAAGTAATTCAAAATAGTTCCACTTGCACCAGCTGCAACACTATTTCCCTTTTATGCTTCATTATACTCATATTAAACTACATCACAGAGTACAAAATATTCTTTTGACTCCACTTTTTTAAAAATATTTAAATATTTTACTTTTTTCTCCACTACATTTGTCTGACAGCTTTGTTACTTTTAAGATGCCATGTATCTCCAAATGTAGGGATTTTGAACCATGAAAGTTGACATTTTAGAGATACGTGGATCTCACATGACTACTGCGCTTCAAATCTGATGGTAATGATGATGATCTTATAGAATATCATGCACTGTTGTAGATTTAACTACCCAACAGTATAAAGGAGTTAAAACTAGCACAAAATTAAACATCTACAGCAGTAAAATGCAACATGCACATGAATGCAACAGTGACATCAATCCAGTAACATCGTGTATTATAGTGGAACACTGACAGGAAACATTTTACTGCACAATGAGTAAATTTCCTGATTATACTCTAACTTGTAACAGAGGTTTTCTGCAGTGTGCTATTAACACTTCAGTAAAGGATCTTAATACTTCTATTACTGCAAACATTCACAAGCACGGACAAAGAAGCTTTTTTGTGCACACTTTTTTTTTTTACACAATTGTTTTTACCCTGGAGATGATGAGTCTGTGACACCAGCAGGCCTGAGCTCAGTGGGAGAGCGGGGTATGTAGAGGGGGGGTCTGACGGGGTGGAGGAATTTTTTGGCAGCAACTTCAGAGAAGACTGGACACCTCGGGATAAGGTCGATTAGGGCTTGCGTGCCTGTGTCCAGGTTTATGGTGGCTCTTCACTGGAACATAACCTCTTTGTTGGACAGAGGGGTAAGGCAGGTGTTTTCTCCCCCCTATGCCCTCTCTCCTCCCCTCATCACCAGGTCGTGTAACTCAATAAGGACCGGAGATAGACACATGGACACACTTGAGGATGAACCACCAGTCTTAAACCATCGCCTCTACATTAAAGTAGAGGAATACCACTTCGTATATTCAGATGTGAGATCTTCACTTTTCTCCTGCTCAACCTTTCACTCCAATGAAACAGAACAGAGTTTAACACCAACAGGTTGCCACACTGTGATGGGACGTACTGGATCAATCAGTAGGTTCATTGTACTCATATGTTTTTTCTCTTCTCTAGATGACATCATACGGACTCCGCTCAATACCATCGTTATAATCTTTCTCATGAAAGGATCAAAAATAAGGACAGGAAATGAATGCTTTGTGTGGTTTGGTTTGGTTTTCAGTTGAGGGATGTAACTAAGTACATTCACACAAAGTACAATTTTGGGGTAGTTAACTTGAACATTTCCATTAAATGCTACTTTATACTAGCCTGGATGCCAGCCGAATTTAGCCCCGCCCACAACATTTGAGGTTGGGAAGTTCAGTCTGGACTTGATCTTTTGTGGAGCATCTATGCGCAAACCAGAGCTGTTCGGACCAATCAATTGTGAGGGTGGGGTTTATACGATGATGGACAGATGATCAACAGTAACGTAATGAACCACGTCACCAAGGAACACTTGGGTTGAATTTGTTTACAACAAAGATAACTGCCGCTGGAGAATTATAGAAGATATCGACAGCACATTCTTTTTAAAAGAGGACCAGAGAACCGCGATCAAGTCATTTGTCGATCGGAAAGATGTTTTTGCCGTCCTTCCTACGGGATTCACATAACCTAAGTTTCCCTCCACTTAAAATCAAACATGCTGTTTGCAATCAAATTGGTATGTCGAATTGATTTGAGACCTTTTGACCGTTTCCATTCATTTTCGCACTGAATCACACAACATTCAAGCAAACGTTTGTGAACAAAGTTTTTCTAGACAAAATCAAACTAATCAAATATTGCACAAGTTGAAATAATGCTCATGTGCCAGCTGATAGCGACATATCAAGCTATAATACGAAAACAACGACACTATCAACACATTGCTATGACAATGCAGATGCAACTTGCCTTTTATTGTCCCTCCCGCACCGCTGTGAGACAACTCTTTTTTGAGACACGTGTCGCTGTTTGAGCGCCTCCCATTTACTCCGCAGGACGTCCCAAAATACGGCATTTCTTAGATTTTTGCTATCTAAAACAGCCGTTATATTTTGCTTGAATTCAAAAAGTCTCCCGTCTCCTTGTCCGTCCACTTACATCTGTCTTTGTTGACACCCGCCATGTGTGCAAACAGAGTGTGAATACTGGGCGGAAATTAACTAAAACTTCTTC
>NC_045737.1:15882641-15884143 GCF_008692095.1 Etheostoma spectabile | reverse complement strand
TTGTGGCGGGTTGCAACCATAAAATGACCTAAACTTAATCACAATTCATTATTTATTCGGCAAATAACGTTTCCATCGTTTCCATCATCTTATTGCATAAGCCGTTTGTTGATCAAGATAAAATCCGATGTAACCGAACGTATTTCCTTTGAGTCGATACACCTGAAATTCCATAAAATGTTACTCTTTCCATAAGGCATTTTTCATTCGATGTCACTTAATTTGGATAAAAACGTGTGGATGGAAACATAGCTATAGTCACATACTCCGTTGCTCTGATTTGTTGTAGGTCTATCCAGTTGAATGCAGAGGTATTTTTTGTCCTGGTTCGGTTAAACACGTCCCATAATCACAGCCCAATGGAGCAGTATCAGACTCATATTCTGAGAATCTGAGTGTGACGACGTCTGGCTAACTTTATACTTCTACTTCACCACAATTTGGAGGCACATATTGGTACTTTTTACTCCATCACATTTATTTTGACAGCATTAGTTACTTTGTCATGTTAATCTTACAATATATAGATAATTTATGATTTGTTTCCCTGGCAGAAGATAGTACAATCCAACAAGAATAATATTAAATTAACATATGATTCCATTTTTACTGTCATGGTCTTAATTTATACATCATGGTCCAGGACAGTGTAAATAACAGTATCTGGAAAATGGTTTGATTACAAGTTCTAACTGTGACATAAACAGTATAAGTCTCAGGTTGACTTGATAAAATAATATAAACAGAAAAGGCAGCAAACCTAGTTACGTTGAAATTTGCCAGTTTGAAGTTTGCTTTGTTTTTATTTGTGTATCATTACCCTCAGTGACAGGAGAGAAGACTGATGATAGATTATAGATTTAAAAAAGGCGAAAAAGGGAAAACAGTGTTGGCTTATCTTCTCCTACAGCCATCGTTTATGCAAAAAGTGGACAATAGAAACACCCTCAGGCTTCTTCTCAGTGACACTTTGTTTGACCTTTGCCCTCAGTCAGTTATCCCTTCTATAACCGTTAGGACACACACTCACACTCACACACACACACACACACACACAAGATTCACGCCTCTGCTCGCAAACCCTGGATTGTACAAAAAGTACAAGAAGGCCTTTGTGTAAAAACAAAGCACTCTTTCTCTCAACAGCTACTGTAGATGAGGGTTTGTTTCAAGGAAGTCTTTCTTTCTCCAACTGTTTCAGTTTTTCTCAGGTTGAGGAGTACTGTGATCTTTAACTATAGTAAAAGTACCTACAGTATATGTATATGTATTTCATTATAAGTAAAAAGTAATTTATTAAAAATCTTACTAACGTAACAGGATAGATAATCAAAATGTTCTTGAAAGGTAAAAGTACTTGTTCTGGGAATTATTACATTTTACTATATTAGATTATGAATGTGTAAGTGGAAGTCAGATTAAGTTTTAACCAGTGATGAAAGGAATGCGCTGATTTGTTGTGCAAATAAAAGTATCCTTAAAAATACTCAGAGTTAAGTGAG
>NC_045737.1:15882522-15882631 GCF_008692095.1 Etheostoma spectabile | reverse complement strand
CTGCGCATATATATATATATATATATATACAGTGGGGGAAATAAGTATTTGACTCCTTGCTGATTTTGCAGGTTTGCCCACTTACAAAGAATGCAACGATCTATAATTT
>NC_045737.1:15882350-15882512 GCF_008692095.1 Etheostoma spectabile | reverse complement strand
TACATTCTAACAGTGAAAGACAGAATCCCAAAGAAAATTCCAGAAAATCACAACACATGAATTTATAAAAATTGATAACCATCTGATAAGGAAAAACAAGTATATGACCCCTACCAAACAGCAAGTATTCTGGCTCCTACAAGCCAGTTAGTCTTTCTTTAA
>NC_045737.1:15882223-15882340 GCF_008692095.1 Etheostoma spectabile | reverse complement strand
GCCCCAATCCCAACCAATTATCTACATCAAATACACCTGCCTCACCTCGTTGCCTGTATAAAAGATGAATCAACTGAAGGCAGCTGGGACCACAGTTACAAAAGAAACGGTTGGTAA
>NC_045737.1:15882062-15882213 GCF_008692095.1 Etheostoma spectabile | reverse complement strand
CGCCGTCATGGATTGAAATCCTGCAGCGCACGCAAGGTCCCCCTGCTCAAAAAGAAACGTGTACAGGCCCGCATGAAGTTCGCCATTCACCACCTGGACGACTCAGAAGAGGCATGGAAGAAGGTGATGTGGTCAGATGAGACCAAAATAG
>NC_045737.1:15878077-15882052 GCF_008692095.1 Etheostoma spectabile | reverse complement strand
CCTCAACTCAACTCGTCGTGTTTGGAGGGCAAAGAACGCAGAGTACAACCCAAAGAACACCATCCCCACCGTCAAGCATGGTGGTGGCAACATCCTGCTTTGGGGGTGCTTTTCAGCCAACGGGACGGGACAACTCCATCGTATTGAGGGGAGGATGGACGGGGCCACGTATCGTGGAATTCTGGACTAACATCTCCTTCCCTCAGTGAGAGAGCTGAAGATGGGTCGAGGATGGGTGTTTCAGCACGACAACGACCCTAAGCACACCGCCAAAGCAACAAAAGAGTGGCTGAAGAAGAAGCACATCAAGGTTCTGGAGTGGCCTAGCCAGTCTCCAGACCTGAATCCAATTGAAAATCTTTGGAGGGAGCTTAAAATTCGAGTTGCCAGGCGACAACCTCGGAACCTGAATGATTTGGAGGCTGTCTGCAGGGAGGCGTGGGCCAACATCCCTGCCGAAATGTGCACAAACCTTGTCACCAACTATAAAAACCGTTTGACATCTGTGCTGGCCAATAATGGCTTTTCTACAAAATATTAACATGCTGTTTGTCCAGGGGGTCAAAAACTTGTTTTTCCTCATCAGATGGTTATCAATTTTAATAAATTCATATGATGTGAGTTTCTGGAATTTTCTTTGGGATTCTGTCTTTCACTGTTAGAATGTACATATGATTAAAATTATAGATTGTTGCATTCTTTGTAAGTGGGCAAACCTGCAAAATCAGCAAGGGGTCAAATACTTATTTCCCCCACTGTATATGTGTGTGTATGTGTAAATGTCATATTAATGTATTAATGACTTTTCTCTAATGCTTTTTATTGTTATTTGAATGAAAACCATCTAAAGAGTTTAGAAGTTTAGAGTCCAGTCAACAACTCGTAGACGTCTGAGACACGACAATAGGGCTCAACTGGACCAACCACTGCTTTTGTAGTTCTGACTAATTGCATTTCATAAGCTGGTTATGTGTTTGTTTGTTTCATAGAAATATCTTATTTTGTGAAGTAACTTTTAATTTCAGCTGTTAGATAAAACGTACAACATTTCCCTCTAAAGCAATGTTTCCCAAACTTAGGGTCGGGACCCAAAATGGGTCGCAGACCGGTTTTATTGGGTCGCCAATTGGCAGAGTAAGATTCATATCCATCTTATGTGAATGAGCGTTCTCAAGTGGCAAAATTGTGCTACAAGTTATCTCTGTTTTGTTCTCTTTGGTGACACTTACGGTGATGAGCGGTAATGGTAGGTGTGTTCTTTGAGCTCACTTCCCAGATAGCCAAACCGATGGGATTTTTTTCCGGTAATGTCACCACAGACATGCAGTTCATATTAGTGCAAATGCAAGGGCCTTAATCACCATCACCATACCTTATTTGGCGATGGATAGTGATTTATCAGACATTTGTTTAAATAAAAGTGAAGGTTTCCCCCACTGGTTTCTGTTTACATCTTCCATTGACCTCCCTTCAACTCCACACTGCAGATTGAGTTTGGCATTTGAAGAAGGTAAAAAAAAAAACAACCCCATTTGGGTGGCCATATGGACAGCAAGGCGTGATCAGATCTACACATAGCACAGCCTCCCAGCGCCAGAGGAGAGCGAAACAGGTTAAACACATCAATAAAGTGCACGTCTTTCACACGCAGAAAAACCAAACTATCAGTCACACAGCAGGCGGCGGGGGCAGAGTCCACAAATTTCTTCTACACATCCTCTCTGAACATGTGTGTTCAAAATGTGTGCCACCTTTCTCTCATTCACACAATGACTGGAAGTGCCGCTGGTCCAGACCATAAATCATATTTAATAGACTCCTTTGTATTTTGTCCTTCAAACAAAGTCTTCTTTTTTAACTTAGCTGATGTTCTGATTGATGATATTTGTAGGTCAAAACTGAGTGGATGTGTAAGTAAAAGCATAACAATTAATACATTTTTTAAAAGGTGAAAGTTTTTTTTCAGTTATATGAAGGCAAATGTGAGTAGTAAGCATAATCTCTATTCCTGTGGTAGCATCCTGCTTTATGAACCCATGCGCTAACGCTGCAATCTACAGGAAATATGTGACTTTTTAACAATGTGTGTACAGCTTTTGAAAAGAAATAGAAGACTCCAAGAGGAAAATGTAATCTAACTTAATTTGCTCAGGGGTTAGTTAATGTTGTTGTTTTTTGTTTTTTTGCAGAAATTAATGCACATGATGTCTTTTTCTTTACAGTGGCGGGTATTGAAATGCTTTTAGCATTTTATTGAAATTTGTATACCACGTGATGACAGAGCAAGAAATAATCATTTTCAGGTCATAGTTGGTAATCATGAACTATAGCTTCATAGCTACGAAGCACTTTCACATCCTTCCTGTAGGCGGCAGACAAAACATAAAATTGGTGTTTCAACCTGATTTTGCTTTGTTTTAAACTAGATGTGTAGACATTGTTTGAATTTCAAATCACTAAAGAATATTCCCAGAAATGTCTTTAAACGCCACACAAATCCAACACGGCGTTAATCTACAAAACTCTTAGTACCTCCCATTTTCCTGATCCTGTCTGTGGCACTCAGCCCTAAGCCCATTGGCTCCTACTGAAGATGGAATTCTTTAAGAACGGGTCACCAAAACATTCTTTAATTTAAAAAAAAGGCTCAGTGATTTACTAAAACAGGTGGTTAGTGCAGTTTTTAGCAAATATAACTTACAGTAATGAACTAATAGTTCATTTGTTGGGGACTATTTTCAGCGGCGGACTAATCCACATTTGGTCGAGTATTGTGAAGGCGTACTGTATGTGGTCAAAATAAACTACACTGTGTGTGTTTATGGTAATGAAGGAACATTTCACCCAGTGCAACAGTATGGCTCATTGATGGGTTTTTAATAGATGTTGAACAATCTTGAAAACAATAAAAAGAACTCCTGTACTCTGAATGTTGAAACATTTACGGTCATGGCGTTGATATGACGTTTTGCGGTCTGTGTGAGCTTCATGAGGTAATAAGTTAAGTAGGTAGTAATTAAAAAAAATAGGTTTTGGACACTAATGAAGCTCTATGCACAGAGCAGTAAGATAGATCATGCTTTGTTTACACTCACAATTTGTGTCAAAAATATGTTAAAAAAGTACAAAGTATCAACAGACTCATTTAATCCAATCTGAATTGTGTGTATACAGTATATTGCATAATTTCTACTGGGGACATGGGGGACCTGTCTCTTAAAATATAGAGCGGCAACAACAGTCACAAAAAAGTAGTAGTTTGTAGTAGTTTTCTGTTGAAAATATACATGATGCATGTAGGATAGGATAACACAGGATGCATAGGTATTCTAATCATAGGATGCATAGGTATTCCCTTCTCAAATCAACTTGTACAGTACAGTACTGTTTATTTGACAAGATGTATGAATTGTACATTAAAACAATAAAACATGTTTCCAGAAACAAAGCTAATAGCAAATATCTTGCCTTCTTCTATCTTATATTTCTCCAGGCATTGTTTAAAGATGACATCTTTGTTTGGGGTTTCATGCTAGAACAGTTGCATCCACACATAATTTTTTCTCCGTGAACCGGCTGAACTAACGAAAGAAGCCAGAACTTAAGTCATCTTTGTGCTACTGCGCTCTCCTCTACGGGCATGTAGGTATTTGGATTACATATGATAAACAATAGTCACAAACCACCACCAAAGAAGATATGATTGAGGTGACAAGAAGAATGGTTGACTGTGACCAGAGCTGATAACGGCCCCAAACAAAAGGCTCTGATAGAGGCGATAGCGTAGATGCAACCTTTTTTTTTTCTCCTTCAATGCTTTATTTTGCATGCTTACGTGAGTAGAACTGTGTTAACATTTTGATGGACGACCACGATCTTTATCTGACTTACAAACTATCCAAATTCCATCATCCTATCAATTTTAGCATGAACGATAAACAGGCTTGTTGATTAGCAGATGGGAAAATAATCCCC
>NC_045737.1:15864617-15878067 GCF_008692095.1 Etheostoma spectabile | reverse complement strand
TCCCGGTCAGGGTCTTCGCTTTGATCACGACCTCGGCAAGATGGCCCTTCAGATCTCAGATGTACAGCACCAACACCTGCGTCCATGTTGTTTGGCTTTGCTCCATTGGATGTCTATCAACACCAGCGCTGATAGACTCCCTGCAAGGTCTGCCTGCAAAATACATGACCAACTCATCTGTGGGAAAAAACGAGGAGACACAGTCCATGTTGAGTAAATATAACTTCAGTGGGAGAGTAGTGAGAAATCTGTGAATAAGATGCATTTAACTGATAATCTATCAAGGTCATAAGTCTCTGAAACTGAAAACTTAACAGGAATTTTAGGCATTGGCATTCAAAGACCTACACACAATGTTGCTTAACCAAACAGTCTTTCAAAACATACTGATGCATTTAAAGTCACACGGTAGATTTCATTGATACTGATACTTTCATTTATGATATTATGTTTATTTTTGCATTCCCAAACACATATGAAAATGTAAGGCTCTTTTGTTTTTCTATGTAAGTTTTTTCAAACGCCATTTATCCACATTTCAACTGTAACCAAAATTTAAAGAATACTGAGTGGACATTGTCCAGTTGTCCTTAACAGAAATGGAGAATGCAGGAGGAGGATTAAAAGGAGGTACAGGGATATGATCCTGCTGTTTCATGCTTTAGCTTTTTGTAAAATATTTGATGAAGTTCCTTCTTCGAAAAAACTGATCATGTTGTATAAAAATTAAAAGATTCTGCAGCAGCAAGGTAAAGGTGTATTTATATAAAGGCATCTTCAAGAAAAACATCTCCATCTTATTAGAAACAGCATCTTGTGACAGGACAGCCGTACCAAAGGTCTGTTTTATGTACTTTCTATTTACTAAACAGAATTCTGTTTAAAGCCTATTTAATAATTTGACCAAAATATACGTCTGGTCTGCCTATGCAGCAGGATGGCTCATTATCAATGATCCTCAAATATTTATAAAAACAGTTTTTTTAATTTTGAGTTCTCACAGTTTTCACCTTATTCAAAGTAGCCTACATAAAATAAAATTCATAACATCCTGAAACCTGGATGCAACCACTGAGAGTTAGACGAGAAGATCATTACCACTCTCATGTCTGTGCAGTAAATGTAAAGCTACAGCTTAGCATGAAGGGGGGGGGGGGGGGGGACAGTTATGCCAAAGTTAACACAATCCACCTACCAGCCGTCTAAAGCTCACTCATTTACCAGGAAACCAGCCGAGACTTATCACACAGACATTAAAGTGGTATCGGGCGCCTGGGTGCTCACCTCATGGAGCATGCGCCCGTACACAGAGGGTCAGTCCTTGACACAGAGGCCGCAAGTTCCGTTCTGACCTGTGGCTTTTTGCTGCGTATCATTCTCCCTCTCTCTCCCATTTCAAGTCTGAGCTGTCCTGTCAATAATAAAGGCCTAAGATGCCAAACAAATACTCTTAAAAAAAAGTGGTATCATATTTTTCATCAAAGCAAATAGTGTAGCAAAAGTATATCAAAAAATGAAAAACTTTTGTTATGAGGAAAGGAAACTGCTCCACTACAATATATGTATATGCTATCATATATATATATATACATATATATATATATAGATATATATATATATATATAATATATATATATATTATGTATATATATATATATATATATATATATATATATATATATATATATATATTTTAACAAAGTCTAATAGTGAAGAAAAGGGTGGGAATGGAGCATTTATGCAACATTGTGTTTTTGGTTTTGGTTACAATAATAATTTTGTTTTTCCAAAAAGTAAACGTGAGTTAAGTATATCAAAATTATGCTCAGCTCTGGCTGCATATGCATATTAATACTGGTTTTAATTTTATTTGTAATTTCTAATACACAACAGTCCATCATATTGATGAATGGCTGCTCAGAGGAGCATTTGTCAAAAGAGCGCTGCAGCTGCTAGAGCACTTTAATACTCAGGAGTTTATGATCTCCCCCCATTCACCAAAGTGCTTCCCTCCCCGGGGGGTCTTTACTGGGCTCCTGACTTCGTATTGGTACTTAACATTACCAATAAAGGGGGATCAAGTGTCATTAAATGGCACTGCTGATTCTCAACTGTTTCTGAGCAGAGGAGGCTGCTGACAGACTCAAGTCAGAGGGAGTTAATCCGTGATACACAAAAACACATTTTGGCAGATACACACCCTTCATGTGTACTAAGATTATAAACTTTTGTTTATTTTACAGTTTATGGAAGATTACCACCTGAAAACATGAAGTTATGCAGGAGAAGAGGTGGCCATTTTCTGCTCTGCTGAACAAATAAACATTTCTAAAAGGTTCAGCCTTTCAACATGTATCACTTTATCTTGATTTGCATCACTTTTAAAATAACACCTGACATATTTGCCTTCTGGGCTCATGAGCGTGACTTATTGGTATTGTCTCTGGATGTTGTTGTATGTCCCATCAGACAGTCAGTTGAGTTTTGCAACTGCCAAGATGTAATTTCTCTCTCCTATCTGCATGAAGCACATCTGCAAGAAAAATGTTCAGGAGAAAACTCAAAGGATGCTGTCTGGCGTGGCTGCACAAATTGATCATGACATCACCAGGGTCTGGTTTAATAGGTTAGATTTTATAATCAATAAAGTCTATCTGCAGTCAACTATTTCAAATTCTTGGCAAGTGTTTCCTGGCTCTTTGTTGCCTAAACATTTCCTGTACTTTTTCTTCTTCTTTTTTGTTTAAATAATATATACACTTGTTTATTCATAAAATAAAATCCCCAGAGTGCAGGTTTCACTTGTATTTATACAACAGCTTTTTTTATAAAGGGTAACGTTCCTTTCATTAGAAATTCCTATTTGACATCAAACAAGTGCCAGGGGTGGCTGTTGTGGTCAAACGCTGCCTGTATATTATGTAAATATGTATTCAAGCTTTTCAGGAATATGTGTGATGGGCTCTCTGCTGCTCTTCCTCCTCAGTGAGTAACTGCAGGACATAAGCAGGAAGTATTTAAAACACAACTTAAATTGGTTTTAAAATGTTTCTGACTGATGGTGTGATTTATACAGAGTGATGGGAAGAACAGAACACTTCTTTAGCATTTATGAAAACCATTTAACAGTAACAGTCTCTGTAAAAAGACAGACTTAATACAGAAAACGTTCAATATAAAAAAACAAGTAATACAGAGGGACTCAAAAATAGATAGAAAAAGGTACACGTCAGAAGCACTTCCCAGACAAACGGAGAAATGCATGCAGTAATTACAACAAAGTAACCAAAGTTTTTTTAACTCTGCAGGTGCAACCATGCAAACATTGACTTTGGTCGCTTCAAAGTAAATCCCCATGAGTACGGAAAGTCTGAAACATTTGAGAGGTTGATTTATTGAGCAATCTGCACTAATTCACCAGTACAATATCTGTCATTGTCAAATAAAAGGGTTTCACATATCCATAACATTGTTGAGATCCACGTTCAGAGCCTGATTCATACCTTGTTTGTGCAGTAAAGTACACTAAACCCAGCTCCTGTGGCTTTGAGCTCAATCCCCCTGTAACAAAATGTCAGAGCAGGCTGGCACACGCTCAAAATTAAGATACACTATTACAGTTTATTAAAGACTGAGAGATACAGCAGAAAGAAAACTTTTCTGAGGCACCTCACCCTATAAAACAACAAGAAATAAAACAGCTCAAGTGTACCCATTCAACATCATTGTTGACATGACAGCTTATTCTTTTGGCGAGCTTGAGTGAAAAGAGCCTGTTGCATGCTTCTCTGACACTTTTCATTATCACCTGAACAAAAGCCACAGTGAAAGACGAGGAGGAGAAGGGGTGAAGCTGACAGTATCCCCACGCTCATTCATCAAAACTAAAGGTATCTGCATCATGCATTAGAGTCAATACAGCTCGGTGAAACTGGAGCTGATTTCTTGCTAAATTCCGCCATTAGTCACAGGAATATATTTCGGGATTAGCCAAACCTAAAAAGTTAAAAAATTTGTTGCCCACAGGAGGAACTCTTAAGGCCGTCTGAAGCAGAGTGCACTCAACTTTTTAAGAGTGCTTGTGTAGGTGTAATTCCTTTTTAAAAGTGGTGTCGTTCTTGAGGATTGGCCAGCTGTAAAATTCCCAAAGTTTGGGGCCCTTTGAGGTTTTGAGAGCACAACAGAGGGATATAAGAGAAGCACCACATGGAATGGTGACTGCATGTTTAAAAAAAAGCTAATGTCTAATGGTTACCTTCTAAAAGTATTCAAATGTTGCATATACTTTTCCCCCCCCCCGCAGCGTTTAGCGTGGTGTGATCACGTTTCTGCACTGAGGTGAGGCGTGCAGAAGACAATATGACGCCACAGACCCACTTTAGATCCTTGCTGATATTTGATAGAAGGCTTAATCGTTATTTTGGGGCAAAGCAGGACAATGGCGCCTGCAGGAGCACCTTTTTTTCCCCCCTAAAACTTAAATATGTGTCATGCATCTTAAATCATTTGCAATTGAGGGGAAATTTTCAGCACCAGGCTTTACCCACAAGAGAAACCGCTGAGAAATAAGCCATTATTTGCAACTCAATCCCGTTTGATTTCTCTCTCCAGTGAAAGGAAATAGTTCCCATTGAGCTCTGTGAAACAAGTAAACCATAACATTTGGTCAGTCTCTTTAGTGTGGTTTCAGGGAAAACCAAAATATCCCCATTCATACAGGCTTCCACAGGCTTCACGGTGAACACTGAACTCCTGCTGAACTGGTTGTTAATGATTATAACCCTGATATATGCGGGTATATATGGTAAATGAGGGCACACTTAGGAAACCACAGGGGCCTTGTTATGCTTTCGCTATTTTCTTACAGCTTAAGGAGGTCCACCTGTTCCCCATTAAGTCACACCATGTTACTGTTAACCCGGAATATTTTAAAACTAACAGGAACAAACGCAAAATCGGTGCTGTCAGCTCGTCTGCTCTAATCATTTAGGTTCGAAGGTTACATTAAGAAGAGATAATAACATGAAGCGTATCCTCCTTTACACGTTATAAACGCTATTTAAGACCAAATCCACTAACATAATTGAAAAGACATGTAACGTACCTGCACGTTTCACTACATTTGTAGCTTTTTGATTCATGCATGTGAAGATGTGATGATAAAAGACAGCAGCTCCATGAACGAGAAAACATTTTCAGTGCTTTGACTGTGTTTCTGTGATGGGGGGGGGGGGGGGGGGGGGGTTTCAGTACATGCCATGTTGTTGCATTGAAGTGAAAACCTTTCAACGCGGCTGAAGGGAGAAAATATGAAAACTAAAAACATTGTATTCACGCTCACTTAGAGCTGTATTGAGCATCTGGTGAACACTAGCTTGCCGTAGGTCTGCAGCTTGTGTTAGCATGTTTGTGCATATAACAAACATCCGTACAATCAACATTTCTAATTCTTCTACAAAATGAAATGTGTTTGTCTTCTTCCAAAAGCATCTTATAAGCAGTTGAAGTTAAAAACCAATGACCAGTAAGCCACTGTTGCTCAGGTGTTCAAGTCTGTCATGCTTGGATAAAGTTATAGGAACTGGAATTATATTTTACTTTTAAATCGTTAGATTCATTTGAATGTATTTGTCATTCTGCACCTATAGTTTGGAAACCAAAGACCTTGTGGACTCAGTTCGTGATTGAAGTCTGCATTGAAAATGATTTGAAATCAACCTCAATATTCCCCCATTACAAACTTAAATGTCTCAGACAGAGTCGTGAACTTCACCTATGTCGTTTATTACTCTGAATTCAGTTATTTGCACATAAGTTGTTCCCTAAAAATCAGTTCAAAGTAAAGAGTTCAAACAAAACAGGCTGCACGTGTTAGGGGCCATGGTTTGAAATGTAAACAACATGATACTTAGTTTGTCCATATTTAGAATCGTTCTGTGATTCACCCGTTTTTGCACCAGAGTTTGCGACTCTGATTAATTTATTTCAGAGTTAAAGGGTTATACTGTATATGGGGGCCAGTTTTGGGTAGAATTTGGGTAGAAGATGTCAGAAATTTTGAACTGAAATTCAGCTCCAGCTTTGGACGAGTGTTTGAACCGATTCTGGCATCATAAGTCTGGCGGTGATGTCAGATTAAGGCCATTTGCTCATTGTTTTTCAACCACAAATCAAATTTAACTTTATTAACCAAAAAATGAAAAACACATGTTCAGAGGTGCAGAGAATAGACAGAAGTAGTACAATAAACCTTGAAAAAAAACCTCATCATAGTGTAATTTATATTGTTATTATTAACATGATGACATATTTCTAAATAAGAAAACTCAGAATTGAGCATTGAACCTGTCATGTGAAAGTCTCTGGGAGAGTTGCCCATTTCTGAACATTTCTCTCTGATCCGCAGCACCCTGAGGATAAGGACACAAAAATTGGTTGAGATTACACAGTTTTAGAAAGTAAAACTTGATTTCAAGTGATTCTGCAGTGTTAACTGCCACCAGGCCAATGTGTGTTTTACTCACAGTGTTCACACATGTCACTTTCTTTCACCAACACGTTTCTACTGGTCACAAAATGATTCCCTCCTCACTGCTCTGACTGTAAAATTGAATTCCTCTTGATGACTGCAGTGGGCCTGCTATGCACTGGCTCAAAGCCAGCCCTGTCTACATTTTCCTGATGGACTCGCACAGCAATTTGCCTGAACAAACTTATCCCAGCTGTGTGGCTGAACCTCTGGAAAACGCATCACTGTCACAATTTAAGGCATGTTTGGCTTTTCAAATGGATTTTCAGAGATGTTTCTTCCTGTAACTTGTGTTATTTGAGTCAGAATAAAAATAGAATTGAACCAATTTACGTCAGCACACCTCTCAATGATGGCATTCAGCTCATGGGTGAGCTTTTTCTTTTCAGACAAGTAACACTGACTTCAGCAGAAACCTGTCAGGAGATGATTAGCAGGATAATACAGGCTTTGAATGTATTACAAATGACACCATCATAACTAACTTTTCCACAAGACAGAACAGACAGTTCTGCTTTTGAAGTTGTTTTTTTTAAGGGCTTGAGGTTGGGCCTCTCTGGATATATAGTTATGAAGCGGTCAAACATTTAACCCTTGTGTTGTCTCACCGTTAACCATAAACTAGTCCTTCCAGGTCAACATTGAAAAGGAATGTTTTTTTTATGCTTTTCCAACGTTTTTGTCGCATTTTCTGATTCATTTGTCACTTTTTCCATGCTCTTGGTGCTTTTTTAAAAACCTGAGCTGGTTTAATGACAGGTTTAACACTTGTTCTTGTAATTCGTGGTGAACAAACCTCATTTATATCAAATTATACATAAGTTAGTTTAGTTAAAAAGGCAGAAATTACGAATCATTTTGACTAATAGTTAAGATCAGAGGATGTTGAGTGGTTCACAGATGGGCATATGTCAAAGTTTAGTCCGGATACTGTTTTGAAACCATTAAAAAAATAAAAAGAATTCAAATGCTGTAAGATTAAATAAAACACCCCAAAAATTCAATGAAAGTAATCATTAATTTTACCTGAAGAATGTTGTATGGAATCATCCATGTTATTTTTGGGCAATTTGGTTGAAAGAAATCCATATTTCTGATATAAAACACAATTTGACCCGAGAACAACACAAGGGTTAAAAAAAAAACATGTCTATGCATGTCTGAGGGAGAGAATTTGACAATTTGGCATTGCAGTGTGCATGAAATTATAAAATATCACACCATTACAGTATTATTTATTCCTATTATAGCAGCTCAAATCAGGAAATGTGACAGCAGACAAGATAAAATCAGAACATGTCAGCATGAGTCCTGGCCTGCTGATGTCTCACATGGCTTACCTTATAGCCATTTACAGCAGTTTTAGAAGAACATTGTCCACAAGAAACAAACGGTAAGATGCTTAGTGAACAGCATCCAAAGTCAAGACACAGCACAAGAGTGGGGCTAGTTCCCTTGGCTGTGTTTTGAGTTGTAAGCCGACTCTCTCTGGCCCATATGTAGCTGCATGAAAGCTTCATTTATAATTTTGCATTGAGAGGATAGGGAGCATTTGCTCCATGCCACTGTAGAGTATACCGTATCTGATGTGTCTCTGCAAAAATGTGACGTTGCTGTTGGAGAAGAACAAGAACTGTCAGTTGTTACTGTCAGTAACACACATTAAGCAAACCTGCAGTTATCATTAGTAATAATCAATTGGGTTTGCAGAGCAGGAGGTAGACTCAGATCTTTTACTTATGTTAAGTTAAGTACTAATACCACAGTGTAAAAATACTCTGTTACAAGTAACTGTCCTGCATTCAAACTCGTACTTAAGGTAAAGAATCAAAAATACAGTACTAACACAGACCCGAATAGAGACAGTGTCCTATGACAATCAAAGCTGCTTGGACAGGTTGTAGAGAAGAAAAGACGTTTGGATGTGAACCTGAACATCACTGACTCCCTGCTTAATGCCATAACAAAACCTGAGTCTGACAAATATGACAGGTCAATCTGTTTGTGAGCAACAACAAGTCATCACAAGATTCCTGTCTAGGGTGAAAAAGTTACATACACAGCTGCTCCGAGAGAGAGGAGGGAAAATGCCTTTTGAATGCGCAGCCGAGGCCTATAACTGCAGCATGGAGAATGGCCGAGGGATTTGTATTGTGAAAGGCCTGAGAGGAGAGAGGTGGGGCACTTTGACAAGCTCTTTGTGAGCAGAGGAATCACATATTAATTGCAGCGCAGGGCGGCTGCCTTCACTGTCAATGGGCTTCACGTGTGCAGTGCCAGGGGAAATACCACAGCCTTGAATTCAACAACTAAATATTTATCTCACGTATTGTTCTCTCAAAGTGAGTGCTGAGTCTGGAGTGAAAAGATGAAGGTTGATGTATCCGAAGGCAGCGCCTGATCCCGTTTGTCAAAAACATGTCTGTCGTTACCTCAGTAATGGGTTAAGCCTCGAAACCTGTCATATAGCACAGGTTTGACAAAACATACATCATCTTCTTACACACTAGTTAACTCCGGCAAGAATGGTGTGCATTACAGCAAGTGATAACCTGTATAAATACCTAATACTAAAACACAATACGTTGTAAGTGTCGTTTTGGTACATTTCATTTCACTTTATAATCCACATGGGAAATTCAGTTTGTGAAAATGAACAATTAAAAGAAAGAAAGCTCTGAAACAATAAAGTGAAAGCTGATACAAGAAATGAAACAAATGTTGCACATACAGTCAAATGACAACAAAGACATTCACTCACGCAAAAAAAATTTCAAAGAAAGAACTCATAATCCTTTAAAAGCTATACAAACGCTACAAACAAACCCAAAGCCAAACAGACAACAGAAACTGTTAAGTACAGAGGCCGACAAAATAAAAAGAGTTTACATGGATGTCAGAATGCGTGTGAAATTATACTACATAATACCACAATATATTGTTTCTGTCAAGATGGTCAATCAGGGTCGCCCAGATAGCTCAGTTGGTGGAGCGGACGCCCATACAAAGAGGTTAGGTCCTCGACCCAGCAGGCCCGGGTTTGACTCCAACCAGCGGTCCTTTGATGGATGTCATCCCCCCCACCCCTCTCCCGTTTCATGTCTTCAGCTTTCATTTCAAATAAAGGTCTGAAAATGCCCCAAAAAATGATCTCACAAAAAAAGATGGTCAAACAGAGGATGCCAGATCTTTTGTGAAATTTCCAGACTAACGTACTGTGGTTCTGTTCTGTCTGTCTGTTCACTTTCAAACAGTTTCCACTCTTGTGTACCAAGCTCAGGTCAAGAAAAGCAAAACGCATCTCTATGCATGGATTTTTTTTTCATTTATGATTTGATTACTGAAAAACACTGTATTGACTGAAACATCTTAAAGGAATGAGAATATCAGCTTTTTTTGTAAAGAGTTAGATGAGAAGATCAATGCCACTCTCACAGCCTTGCAACAAAAACCTTAGCTGGACCCAGCCACCGGTTAGCTCAGCTTAGCACAAAGACTTTAATCAGGGAGGAAACAATTAGCCTGCTTCAGTCCGAAAGCAACAAAATCTACCTAACAGCACCTCCAAAGCTCAATAATTATGACGTTGTATCTTGAAAGCAGTACTTTTTTTTTTGCTGCAACAAGTAACTTCTTGCTACACTAAGGTTTTTGTAATTCAAGACTAAAAGCATGTTTGCATTCACGTGTTTTTATGCACATTTTTATTTTCAAAGAAACTTTGTGAAAACGCCAAATACTAATTTAAAAACTCAAAATCTTTGAAATGAAGTGCAATGGAAACAAAATGTTAGCAAATAAATCATGACAGACTTTTGTTTGCTGTTATTCTTTAAGTTTGGTTACAATTTGGCTTGAGGTGTTGAGAGCAAATCAAGTCCAATTCAGGATCAAAATAGATCAATTGACATTAACAAAACAGCACTCAACCAATGTACGAAATCTATGAAAACAAAACCTGATGATAAACAGAGACATACTGTAGATCCTTCTGCAGGATTTCAAAACAAATCCATTAAATATTAAAATGACTAGTTCACATGAAATAAAATTTGAGGGCCCATTACACACCGTATACAGGTGGAAGCCTTTAACATATTTGTAGGGCTGTGCAAAGGATTAACAAAGCGTAGGCATTTTATGGGAGGTAGAAGAACTAGTGATAAAGACTGTGTCCAAAGATGTCTTGAAAAGTATGTTTCAGACAGAGCTGGGCTTTCTACAGATGCACTAGACATGTTGATCTTTGGCTTTTGACACCTTACTGTCAACCCGCTGCAGGTCAAAGACCAGGACATTTCTTTGACCAAACAGAAGCAGCTGCCCATTTGAATTGTAGAAGTATCCATTTGAACATTGCTGCCATTTGTATCATGAATTCCTTCTGTAATTGCATTTTGGGGGATTTAGGGACTATTCCACAGACTAAAACTGTCAATCGTTAAATCGTTAAACACTAAATTTTGTGAGTGGAAGCAAGCGATTAGCCCCAGCATGCCACACATTCCATAGTATATCATCCCTTGTGTCGTCTTTCTGCACCAATTCAGAGGGAACAAAACACATTCATACATTTTGTCCTTGAACACTGGATATTGACATTCCTTCACAAATGCAGACAAACATGGTGTACCATTCTTTACATCTTAACACCACTAACCCCACACCAGTGGATGTGGTTACAGTAAGATGAAATGGTCCTAACAGATCACAGATGCTCACCCTGCGCTGACGGTGGGCAGGTATCCCCCCCCCCCGATGAGCTGCAGCATTTCATTCTGTGACAAGTTCAAAACACGTGCTGGCGTTGCACTTTCGGCTACAAGTTGAAAGGTCTGGAAACACATTTGGGTGAAAAGGAGCCAAACTAACCATTCTGCCCTGGTTCATCTGCTTCATCCAATTTCAACTGGAGGTGAAAGAAGAAGACACAACTCAATTACAGATGTCATTAACACAGCTGGACTGTGATGTCTAATCCCTGCTTAATACATACATAAGGAGAACATTGGGTGTGCAAACGTAGTAGTACTATAGCTTAAAATACCAAAAGTAAAAGTACTGCAATAGTAGTGAAGAATGGCCCATTACAAAATAATATATAGTATGTTTAAATTTGGGTTATAACTATTGATGCATTTATATACATTTGTACATCACTAATGTAGCTGGTGAAGGTGGAGACACTTTTAATTACTTTGCAGTTTGTGTCCGTGGACTCATCTTAACCTATAATAATACACGGTAATTAATTTGGTGATAATCTGAGGTATTATAGTAAAAAGTAAGACCTTGTTTGCAGTTCCAGGTGTCCTGTCAACAGTTTTATAATGCTGCTTTATGAGGAAAATGCTTTTTGGGCCACAGAAGAACACATTGGCAGCAAGACTGAATGATAGTATGATACACTTGTGTTAATCCGAAACACACTGTTGCTGTAAAACATGCTTTGAACAGCAGAATCATTTGCTGTCTCTGTGGAGAGCTCCCCTGTCGTCTCAGCAAATGTTCGACAAATGTTAAAGTGACAATCCAATTACTGTTGTCAATTAGGAGCAAATTAGAAAGTAGTGTGATGTTTTAATAGAGCCTCAGAGGGAGGAGGTTCACTTCCTGTTTCCTGCTGCTAGTCAGGTTTCTTTTAAACATGTTGATGAAGGTCCACTAGCCTTAACTAAGTAGTTAGTTCTTTCACTGAAGCCCTAACCAAGTAATTTTGTACCTAAACCTAATCAAACCTTATCTATAGTTCTGCCAGGTCCATTAAATCAAGAACAACGCAGACAATAAAAATGATCTAAGAAATTTTATTGAATAAATTAAGAATTACATTTGGCGGTATGGCTCTGTTAAGAGGAGTCCCCTGACCTTTTGTGAGCACCATGAAAAGCAGAGTCAGGGGCAGCAGCAGCAACATTAGATGATGCGCACGCAGTTCTAGACTGGGAGAGCTAAACTATTCCCCTATATGAACAAAACAGCAACGATGACATAGAAGCGTATGTCACGTTATTCAAGACAAGGTGGAGCTGAGGAGGAGGTGTTGGCCATTAGCGGTTAGCAGCGTCTAGACTACTTGGCCTGCCAGAACTGATACTGACGATCAGTTAAATAAGGAGTTTTATTTTTGTAAGGCCCCAACAAATGATGTCACCCTGCCAGCAGGTGGATATAGCCTACGTGTCGTGACAAACACCATATTTTGTTGTTTAATTTGGAGGACTTGCTGATTCTGTGATAGAACAAAGCAACGTTGACATTTATTTAAACTGTCAGAAGACTGAACAGGATCTGCATCTGCTGATAATCAACATCTGTACTTATGGGGCGACCTCTAGCTCACCCAGTAAGAGTGTTCGCCCCGTGAAGGCTGAGCCGTTGGCTGCGTGTCATCCCCCATCTTAAAAAAAGAAAAGAAAAGAAAATACATCTGTGCTTATGTGTAGTCTGTCCGACGATATTATCAGACGGGGTTATCCCTGATCATCTGCTGCTATGGTCTGGCCCGGGCCACCAGACCAGATGTCAGGCAGGTTGTAATATTAAACAGCGTGCTTTAACAATGAATGGCAGAACACCTGCAACAAAAGCAACTACAAAGAGACTTCCTCTGACAGCATTTCCTCTCTTTTCATTCTCCTGCATGACCCCGGCACCATCTTGGAAAAAGATCGCAGCATAGTTGCTTCTGACCAGACGCAGGTCCCTCGAGGGAACTCAAAAGCAGCTCTCGCAAAGTGAGCACCAGCAGGCAGAAATTGAGGGTGGAGTGATGGAGGAGGGCACTGTGCACCTGCCCGTAAATCTGGCATAAGTTTTCCTTTCACAAGAAGCACTTGAAACAGAGAGAAAACAAAACACTGGTCAGAGGGCCAGAGGATGAAACTGAGAGAGAGAGAGAGAGAGAGAGAGAGAGAGAGA
>NC_045737.1:15862786-15864607 GCF_008692095.1 Etheostoma spectabile | reverse complement strand
GAGAGAGAGAGAGAGAGAGAGCAGTTGGCCAACGATGTTTAGGAAATCCTTTATTGATACAGCACAACAGCCGGGGCCAAACTGGACACCTCTGAGACCCAAAAGTTAACCATGCAGAAACTAAATGTCTGTTTTTTTTTCCAACAGTCTGTCTGAATTTGTATTGCTCTTGTATTGTTAAACCCAAAGACCTCCTAACAGATACACTTTAAGAACTTGAATGTCAATGAACAATTGACTATTATACTAAAATAATTAAGTACTACTGTTAATTATCACTGTGCTTATAAATATGGCAATTAAACAGCATTCATTCTGTAGTCTGGACACACTAAATTGTTTTGGTCACACAGAAGACATATACTGTAAATAATCAATATTTTGTAAAGATACGTGGTCTTTTGCTGTGCCTCTCTCTGGTGTGGCTAAACATTTGAAGGAGTAAGGGCAAAATAAAAAGGACACAAAAGAAAGTGGTAAAAGGTTCTCTCGGCTACTATATCAATAATAATTTGCATGCAATGCTCACTGTAATAAAAACTATGTTAAACTATGAATGTGGAACAATAGAAATCCTACACAAGTAGCAACAAATATAACTGTAACATACTAATCAAGCACATTTGCTAGTGTCTACTCATAGTAAATATGGCCTCTTTATTATTTCCATGCTGGCTGTCTTCCTTGTTTAAACATTCAATCCATCATTACCCAGAAATAAAAATCGCACCACAATGTAAGCAGTGGTTATTCAAATGAGACTCTCAGATAACACAGAGAGAAAGTAAACATGTCACTGCCAAATGTGGCTCATGTAAAACTAATTATAACACTCCCTTTGTTTGCACACACCTGTGGATAGACTGTGTGCGTGTGTGTGTCTGTGTGTGTGTGTGTGTATGTGTGTGTGTGCGCGTGTGTGTGCGTCTGTGTCTGATTCTTGACAGTAAAACTAAATCCAAAAAACAGACATTCATCTTCGCAAGTTCGCAAAGCTCTTAAATATCGTACAGTATTATTTCAACAAATATTTAATATATGATAATAATAAATAATGTAAATAACTTCTAATACAATGTAGTTCCAATATGTCATAGTTGACAAATTCTTAAGTCTTACATCACTGTTATATCTTTGTGTAATATACAAATATAATATCAATTTATAAATACATTGATTAAGTAGTGAGGCAGTTTGTCAGTCAGTCCATTGTCAGGCTGGTGTAAAATTTATATTTTGAGGGCATCTTGTTTCAGGTCAAATATGTTTAATTTCCCGTTGCTGTAGACAAACGAAAAAGGGATTTATCAATGCAGGAGAGAGAAGAAGACAAATGAACTCAGAGGACCTTCTTTGCATCTGAAAACGAATGATCCATTGTTCAGCCCATCCATTTAAAAACCTTTAGACTTTGAATAAAATGTCACGCCAGTGGTTCACCGGTGCCTTTTACGGAGGGTTTCAAGGTGAATGGAAGCCACAACCACTAGCCCTTTCACTGCCAAATGACTGCGGCCGAGTCCTTTCCTGGCTCAGTGAATTTGAAGGGGGAGGTGGCTTTAACCGCATTTTAATTAGATTTGTTTATTTGGGTGAAATTTACATCCAGGAACCCGGCACATCTTTTATGAAGAGATCTAAGAAAGGGCAGAATTGTTAAAGAGGGGAAGTTAAGATCAAAGTTTAAAGTGAGGCTCTGTTTATGGATGTGTGAGGTATTCAAATGATGGGCTGTCAGGCTGGAGTGCTTTGAATGTCGGACACGTTCATCCGGGTGTCATCACAGATAGATAGATAGATAGATAGATAGATAGATAGATA
>NC_045737.1:15860635-15862776 GCF_008692095.1 Etheostoma spectabile | reverse complement strand
ATAGATAGATAGATAGATAGATAGAAAGACAGAGACGAAAGAAAGAAATAAAGAAAGAAATGCATTTTTAAGTTTTAAAATGTTATCTACTGTAATATTGATACTTGACTTAATATAAATAAACATACCAATGTACTCATAATTGATTGGTCTTAAAATAGTCATTATCTCAATGCATTCTGATACACCTGCATGCACAAATACCAACCTATCACATGCCTCATTATATATATATATATATATATATATATATATATATATTAACTGCGCAAATATTATTTTTTCCAACACATACATATGTTTTCTCTTCACTAAAGCGGCGAGTTCTGGTACTTCTACACTACAGCATCCAATAGAGTTTGAGTGTGTAAAATGAAGCCAACAAGACATTTAAAAGATGTATTTACTTGTGTGATTTCAAGAGGAAGATCTAGAAAAGCCTGCAGAAAAACATTTGAATACTGACGTATTTCATTTCTGTAACAGGTGCTAGTTCTAATATTTATTTTAATCAATTTGGATAACGTCACTTAATGTAAATGCAAACAAACTATGGACTGTACTAGAAGACAAGAAAAACAGGACTGAAAAAAAGATTTGCTCAGTCAGGCGTAAACAAGCAAAAACCCAGTAAAAACAGCTTTATCTTTTCATATTGAAAACAAAACAAAGTTTCTGATATCAGAAGGATGCAAATGGAGCTTGGTTAAACCTGTGTGTCATTTGCATGACTTGCTTTTGAAACTCCACATTGCTATCATCAGACTTAATAAATTAGTGTATGTAAATTAGGCCTAGCATTCAATCTCTCTGGACCTGGCATGTTTGTTTAAAGCTCACTCGCATGTCTGTGGTAATTCATCACCTGCCAGGTGCTCATGTGTTAGAGCAGAGAGCTTCAGTAACCAGTTTATTGATGCAACTGCTGGTCACTGCTGCCATCTGGTGTTTACTTTAAGGAATGCACAGAGAAGCATTGATGTTCTCGAACATCTAGCCTCAAAATAGTTCCCTATCAGCTGTTTTTGTTTCATCACTTCATTGTAGCATATGATGCTGATATTGGGTGGAATAGTCAGACGACATGTTTTCTGTGGTTTCTTCAAATGGAAACGTAACAATGTCAGTTTTCTTTTCATTTTTTATATACACATTGAAATATATCTCTAAAATAATTAAAGTGTAGTGTTCCTCCCCTGTGTTAAAGAGATACTATTCAAGTTTAGCTATTGCATAGCAATTGTGTCTAACTTATTATGTGTGTCTACAATTCATCATCTTTTGCCCTCAACTTTCACCTTTATACGCAGGAGCACTAAAAAGAATGACAACACCATACTTGGACTGCATTCATCCTATAGACCTCCAACAATTAATGTTAAAGGTTTCTTCACCTATCCCATCCCAACGAGGCTACTTTAAAAGCATTACCCATGGTTAACATTTCATTCCTAGATATGATCAATATTTATTTATTAACAGGTTATGTACCACAGTCATTTAATGTAGCTGTGGTAAAACCTCTTCTGAAAAATACCACCCTCGATCCTGAGGTCTTAGCCAACTGTAGACCTATATCTAATCTTCCCTTTCTCTCCAAGATCCATGAAAAGGTAGTTGCTAATCAGTTATGGGATTTTCTACATAGCAATAGTCTATTTGAAAACGTTCAGTCAGGATTTAGAAAGCACCATGGCACAGAGACGGCACTGGTGAAAATTACTGACTACCTTCAAACTGCTTCAGACAAAGGACTTGTCTCTGTACTTGTTTTACTAGATCTTAGTGCCGCATTCGATACCATTGACCATACTATCCTGTTACAGAGATTGGAACATTTAGTTGGCATTAAAGGTATTGCACTAAGCTGGTTTAAGTCCAATTTATCTGATCAATCTCAATGTGTTAATGTTAACGATAAATCCTCCAGATACGATAAAGTTAGCCATGGCGTTCCACAAGGCTCAGTGATCGGACCAATTCTATTCTCCTTTACATATGCTTCCTCTAGGCAGAGATGGCAAAAGTACTCACTTACTGTACTTATATAGAAGCACAGATATTTGTGTTAAAAAATACTCTGGTAAAAGTAGAAGTACTGATGAAACTTCTTTACTCAAGTAAAAGTAACAAAGTACAGG
>NC_045737.1:15860487-15860625 GCF_008692095.1 Etheostoma spectabile | reverse complement strand
TACTTAAAGTATGAAAGTAAAAGTAGCCTTGCGAATGCAACCTTTTTTTTATGCAAAGCTACCTGGACTACGCACATGTTACTAGAGTGCAAGCTGAAAAACTTTAGTGGACATGGAAAAAAGGCTCTTTATATGCCA
>NC_045737.1:15860335-15860477 GCF_008692095.1 Etheostoma spectabile | reverse complement strand
TTTAAATGGATGTCTGCCAATAGGCCTAAAACATCACATGCATGAATCTTGTGACAGAGGCTGGGACTCCAGGTTAATAAGATTCTGACTGAGCAGCAAGACATGAATTCAGTTGTAATTCTGTGAGAATTCACAGATCCAG
>NC_045737.1:15860103-15860325 GCF_008692095.1 Etheostoma spectabile | reverse complement strand
ATAATCTTCCCCTTAACATTTAAAGAAATTTACATGTATGTGTGTGTGCTCAAATATGGCTTCTGGAAAGAAAATAAAGGCTTAAATATGAATTACTAAACAGACATTAATTTAGAAGTTCCCCATACTTTGAGAGTTACGCAGAACATTGGCCCGGAGTCATTCTTGAGGCCCACTATCTCAAACATCTCTCTCTGATAAGGCCGAGGATGATTGGGAATG
>NC_045737.1:15854414-15860093 GCF_008692095.1 Etheostoma spectabile | reverse complement strand
TGTCTGCCGAATCTCTGGGATCTCTATTTTCTTAATTTTCAATCATGTTGCCGTCCATACTACTGTGTGCTAACGTTAGCACCATCAAGCTGCAATGATTTGCTGCAAATGAATGCAGAATGCCAAATCTGTCGAGTCGTCTTAGTGGTGCATCAAGTGCATCGTACCGTATAGTCCCATCCAATTAGATTAAATATGGTATTGATGAGGCAAACTCCAGTGAAATTATTTGAAACTTGTTAGACTAGATTCACACTGTATTTAAAGCTGATTCTGGTTTCCAACTTTGCCCCAGGTGTGAAACCAGTCAGTTAGAAAAACTTCAGGCATGCATTAATGATATAAAATCATGCATGACCTACAATTTTCTGATGTTGAACTGAAGTTATTGTGCTTGACCCTAAACACCTCCGAACCTCATTATCCAAAGATACAGCTACTTTGGAAGACATTTCCCTGGCCTCCAGCACTACCTTCTGAAATCTAGGAGTTATTTTTGATCAGGATTTATCCTTTAACGCCCACTTCAAACAAACCTCAAGAACAGCATTTTTCACTTTTGTAACATTGCCAAAGTTAGGAACATTCTGTATCAAAACTAGTCCATGCATTTGTTTCTTCCAGGCTGGACTACTTTAATTCTTTATTATCAGAATGCTCAAATACATTCCTTAAGACTCTCCGGCTAATCCAGAATGCTGCAGTGCATGTTCTGACAAGAACTGAGAAAGGAGATCATTTTTCTCCTCTCTTAGCTTCTCTGCATTGGCTTCTTGTAAAATCCAGGATTGAATTTAAAATCCTTCTCCTGAACTACAAAGCTCTAAATGGTTAAGCACAATCATATCTCGAAGAGCTTATAGTACCTTATTGCCCCACTTTGGCACTGCGCTCCCAGAATTCAGAGTTACTTGCAGTTCCTTGGGTCTCTAAAAGTAGAATGGGAGCCAGAGCCTTCAGCTAGGCTCCCCTTCTGTGGAATCAGATAGTTTAGGGAGGCAGACGTCTGCCTCCTGAAACTATCTACACTGTCACCACATTTAAGAGTAAACTCTCCTCTTTGATAAAGCTTATAGTTAGGGAGTGAGTTGCAGCCTCCACCTAGCCCGGCCCACCTGCTTCTTGTAATAGTCGTCAGATTCTCTTACCATATAATCATAACATAATCAAAATAGAGGGAGGCAGGGCAGTACAGCCGGACCGGGCTCCTCTCTTTACCCTGTCTCTCTTAGTTATACTGACTGCTGGGGACTTCCTTTGACACACTGACCTCCTCTCTCTATCTTTCCATTTGTGTGCATCCATGTCCCAGAAATGTTTGTCACTAACCTAGCTAGTTAGCAAGTTATTACAATGTCATTTTATTTTCATCATGGCTGAGATTATCTTATTTGTATTTCACTTTTGCATGTGTATCGTCATGTTTGCAGTCATGGTCAGTCGACCAAAAAGTGCACCGCTGTAGTTACAGAGACAGAGACACGCCCAACAAAATAAGAAGATTGTCGTGTGATCTAGCCAATCACTGTTTAGTGGGGCGGGATTTCCGGCGACATTGACAAATCAGTAATGGCGACACAGAAACAGTTGAATATGTCAGCAAAACAACACTAAGGGGGAGTGAACTTTTTCGACACCAGTCATATTTTGAAGAAACATTGCAATTGTTCAATCTAATTGTGTGCTGTTACAGTTCAGCCGAAAGGTAAATTGACTTACGGCGCTTCATTTGTAATGCATATTGACATGTAACTACTTATCGTTCAGCTAACCGTCCAAACTTTCTGACAGTTCGCTAACTGGAGATTTTGGACTAGCTAGCAGGCTAGTTGCTATGCTAGCTAACGTCAGCTAGCTACTGTAGCTGTTAGCTAGCTAGCTAGCGTTAGTTCCTCAACGATCGAGCGAGTAGACTAAGCGACCTAGTTCTTTTGTTTTGAGGAACTGTTTGCTTCTAGATTTAATATGAAAGTAGATTTTTGTCTCTTTAAATATTGCCAAGGTCATGTCTTAAGCTTGACATTCATTTAAACATTGATCTTGCCTACATATCCGTGATGGCCCCCAGTTTTTAGGGAAGCCATGATCCAATCAGAGTTAACATTTACTTTAGTTCTACACAGTGATACCTATAGTTACCAAGTTAACGTCACTGTAACTATACATGTCAGAAAACAACGATGTGACGCGAATGTTAACCTATATATAAGTTAACATTGGCGTCACATCGTATATCTGTATCGCGCTATTAATTCCGTTTCTTATTGGTGATATTGCTAATTAGACATCGGTCTTGCACGCACATCGACAAATTTGATACGGTACAAATAATTAATATAAATCGATGTTAATGTTGTGTTCACGTTCATATTACTATTTATTGTCTACTGTCAGAATATTTGGACAAATTGTATGTTGATGCTTTGGCAACATTGTATTGAAATGTTCATGCCAATAAAGCCCCATTGAATTGAATTAACGCTGTAAATAAGAACTGTTTTTCAGCTGGAAATGAGGTGACAGCATTGATAGTAGGGCTGCACGATGTGAGGGAAAATATCTAATTGCTATTTTTTGACTGATATTGAAATTGCAATATGATTCACGATATTGGAGGGAATGATTGTTTTTTTATAATTCTAATTTTCATTGAAAATGATTAACATTTAAAGAAATTTAAATGATTATAGTGTGATTTTTGCGAGGACCTGTAATAAACAAAGATTGTTTTCTTTAGTCTGTAGGATAGGATTTGTAGGCGGGGACATCTCTGCAGCACCACAATACTTTATTTCAGAATGGTTAGACACACAATTTTCCATTAACAAATATTGCGCCCCTCTGTGATTTGGATATTGCATTAGTCCATATTGCGATTTCCTTACAATTGCGATTAATTGTGCAGTCCTAATTGAGAGTAGTTGTAATTAAAGTACTGACAGCTTTACTATAGAATACCAGAGAGATGAGTCATTGTGTTATGCAGCCATATGCCTCTGTGGTTTGCCAGCAGGGAGTAATAGACTGTTTTTTTTTTTTGTAGTTTGACAAACAAAGGTGGTCAGTCAGACTGATGCCATGGTAGATGGAAAGCTGTGCAGTGTTGGCACATTCTGAGCAGTTGGCAGTAATAACCACAGGAGACATTTGTTTACAAAAAGGTTTGCTGGCCACATATCAAATACAGCTCTGTATGTCTGTAAAGTATGTTATGGATAATTTTATATCTTATGTTGTTGTTGTTCCTCAGGGTTTTTCGCATTCTAGTGAGTCTTAAAAATATTATGTTTTACTGGAGTAAACATTTAAACCTGTCAAGCCTAAAGATGCACGTTCCGCCGATGTGAAGCACTAGCTAGGATTTACATTTTTTTTTTATTTGTTATTATTTTGGGCATTTTAGGCCTTTATTTGACAGGACAGATGAAGACATGAAAGGGGAGAGAGAAGGGGAATAACATGTAGCAAAGGGCCACAGGCCGAAGTTGGCCCATTGAGTCAAGGAGTAAACCTTTTTATATGGGGGCCTGCTCTACCAACTGAGCTATCTGGGCACCCTATGATTTACATATTCTTTATGGAGTTTTACTTCTATTGTCAGTGGACAGTAGAGAGGGCAGATAAAAGGTAATGGAATGCTAAATGGTGAGAGTATATGGCACATGGAAAACCCAAAGCAACTATTTTACGGCATAATGCTTAAGATAATAATGTACCGATAAATGCTACAGCAATAGCAGCACCTATACAATGAAATCATGTCCAATGATGCAGAAGCGTGATAAAGAGAAGCATGTTTTTAATTTATCTCATACATGCCATGCAACTCAAAACCGAAAAGAGACAATTTAAACAATACATTACAGTTATGGTGGCACTGGACTTATGTTTCTTGCATGGCATTAAAATCCTGTCTCTCCTTTTTCCTCTGAAGCTGTCTGGTATGCTCCTAGCAATTCAGTAGATGTCCACCCCTTCAGACACATCAGGTGGTATGTCCCATCCTGGCCCTTCTCCAGGGGCAGGTCTATCCCCAGGGCCCATCTTGGGCCCCAGCCCTGGACCGGACCCCTCACCGGGCTCTGTTCACAGTATGATGGGACCCAGTCCTGGACCTGGAACACCCAACGCACCTCATGGAATGCAGGGTCAGGGACAAAGTGAATACTCTCAGGACAGCATGTATCCTATGCACAAGGTACGGTGTGCCCTCTGCTGTGAGGTGTCTTTTGAAGGCAGTCCTGCTCAAGGACAGTGTTGTAGTAGTTGTTTTATATCTCCGCGATGTCTTCAACATGCTTAGCTGTTACTGTTAAGTTTTAGACACTTGTTACAAAAGTGGCAGACCAGTATAACAACCTAAATTGTATTATTGAAGATATTTCACATATGTGCATATGTTGGCCGATGAGGCAGGAATACCAAAATATATTTAATGTAATTTAGAAAGTGTTGGCCTATACTTTTCTTTGTCAGTTATCATCTGTTGACAGTTCAAATACCTAAATTAAATGAAAATTCAAATTCAAACTGAAAAATCCATTCAGAAAATGTGTGGAGATCTACAAGGGGCAGTATATCTCTGCTTGTGTGTGTTTTTATCTTTTTTTGATATATATACATATATAGAGAGAGAAGAAATATAGCTACATAGCCAGTTATTTATCTCCCTCTTTCGCCTACCGATTACCTTTTGACAAAAATGTGACGGATGATAAATAGGAAGAGAAATGTGGTTTTGCTCTGTGCAAGAGGTGAGATCAATTTTTTTTTTTTTAACACTAACTCTTTGGCCCACTACCACCCCCCTATTTTTTAATAAAGCTTTATATTTTTATATACATAATATGTTACGTTCAGATTTAGATTTACATTCAGTACATTTACTGTTGTCCAACCGTAACCACACTGTTTTAATGACACCCTGGATCCATATGAGGGCAGCGGGGATTAAAACACCACGTAAGGAGTTTAACACATAAAACGTGACAAGGTGACAAACAACAGAGGGAAGTGAGACGGGACGATGTCAGAACTGACAAGACGAGACTGGACGGGACAGTTGACAAACCCAAGGACGTATTATTAGTGATCGGTAGAATGATTGGTAATTCACATTGGGTGGTCATGGTTAGGGTGTTGAAAGGAGTTGGCAAACAAACATGTTATGCGTGAAGGGGGATGGTGTGTGGCCATGTGTATGAATAAAGGGGTAACTGCAAGGGCAAAAAACCCAGAAGAAAATAGATAAATAGATGATTAGATTATTATCATCATTAGATTTTTTAGATGTTGATTTTTTTAGGGTTGCATTAGAAATCCCAGTTTGAGGTAAAAATGGGTTGTATACAATTGTTTTTTCTATTTTCAGACCATGGATGGTATGAATGAGAAGACCATGGCAGATGCGATGCACTTTGGTCACATGAAAGGTGTTGGGATGAGATCTCTGCATAGTGGTATGGGGCCTCCACAGAGTCCGATGGACCAGCACAGCCAAGGTATCTTATCACTTTGTTTTTGAAACTAAACCAGTGGGCTGTCTAAGCAGCAACAATTAATTTGTGTTAATTTGTTTGTAGTAAGGTATCTTTCCTTTGCTCAGTAGCATCAGAAACTTGTTTAGATTAGATTCAACTTTATTGTTATTACACAGGTACAGGTACAAGGCAACAAAAT
>NC_045737.1:15854017-15854404 GCF_008692095.1 Etheostoma spectabile | reverse complement strand
TAGGTCTAACCAGAAGTGCAATAGCAGTAATTTCAGGATATATAATGGTTTCATAAATGCAGGACATGGATATGTACTGAATAAATATAGAAATGAATACTATTATAAACAGAATTTTACAGATAGATTTGTCCTATGAATATAATATATAAATAACAAGTATTGTGAACAAGATTTACAGCTGGATATGTTCTGAATATAATATACAGGTGGATATTACTATAAATAGTATTTTTACAGGTGAATATGTACTATGAATATATATACAGATGGCTATTACTATAAACAGAATTTTTACAGATCAATATATATAATAAGTTAGGCTAAAATGAGCAGTATAACAATGGATTTAAAGGTAGTGCAAATAAAGTTTGGGCAGAAGCTATC
>NC_045737.1:15850314-15854007 GCF_008692095.1 Etheostoma spectabile | reverse complement strand
TGCAGTGGAAAGTGATTGCATATTACTGTTGTGTAGTAGTACTTGAAGTGGTTCCTAGCCTCTTTAGCGTGTGTCCCCTTAAAAAAGAAACTATTTACAGTTTGTATACATCAACAGATTATAACCAGGACAGTCAAATGGTAGTTATTCATACTTGTATAGTTTTATTGTAATACATTTGACAGGTTGAAAGTGTAAAACACAGTCATTAACAAGAAAAAAGCAAAGATTAGCAAAGTCTTAAAGTTTTTTGTTTTCTTGCGTCCCCTTAGCTTAATTGTATGACCCCTAATATGGGCTCCGATTCCCGAGTTGGGAACCATTGCTGTAAGGGTACTAATGTAAATTTTGTAAACGTTTATGTAAAATCATTAAAACCCCTTTCTTTCTACTGTAGGATACATATCCCCACATCCATCTCCCATGGGTGTCCATGAGCATGCTTCTAGTCCCATGTCAGGAGGTGGTAGGGGACCCACACCGCCCCACATGCCTCCTACCCAGTCAGGCCCTATGATACCCATGGATCCCCAGTCAGCCGTGCCCAACATGTCCAACATGAGCCAGCAGGGCCGGGGACCTTCTGCTTTCAGTCCGGTCCAGCTGCAGCAGCTCAGAGCTCAAATCCTGGCCTACAAAATCCTAGGCCGTGGGCAACCCCTGCCTGAAAACCTCCAACTGGCTGTTCAGGGCAAGAGGAGTCTACCCACAATGCAACAGCAGCAGCAGCAACAACAGCAGCCGCAGCAGCAGGCACCGATTGCTAGTCCTTACAACAGGCCTCCAGGTAAGTTGATACAGTTTTACAGTGATACAAACTAGTAAATTTGACACTTTAGTATGAGCTTTGTGTTCTCCAAGAAATGTGAGTCAGGCCAGCTCAATACATGGATGCTTCATTTCTAAAGGCGGCCAAGATTTTGACCTGAGAGCACCGACACCTGTAATGTGACCTGGCAGTTGATGTTGCCTGCCATGAACAGGGTTTCAGCTTGCACTGAGAAGACAGGTGTAATCATGACCAGAGATCTTGATCAATTTGAGCTTCTCAAATCCAAATAATTTATTGTTGTCGGAAATGTTTTTCATGGTAGAATCACAGTTTTGGTGTCAAATAAACAGTCAACATTTTTGGGATTTCTGTGATTCATTTTTAAGAAATGCCAGTTTGCTTATAATATTAGGAAATAATCTCATATGATGAGGTTTCGCTCAGGTGGTATTTGTATTGCTGCTGGTATTGCATTTTTTGGAGGCCTTAAGTGGTAAATGATGTGAAAGGTTATTTCACCTGCATAAGAATAAATTGTCAGGTAAACACTAACATTTTTCTTGGGGCGCTTAAAAAAGGTCTGATGCAAAGGATAATGGTATAGAGTGTTGGGTATAATTACAAAATATTTAGGCTACAACTAATGGCTATTTTCTCCAAAGATTAATCTGCAGATCTTTTATTTATTTATTTACAGTTAGTTAATAAAATAATTGCTCAGTCTATGCAATAAAATTGTTAATATATAATAATGCCTATTTTACCAGCAAAAGCATGGTATATTGATGAGAATAAAGACACTTTTTTATTAAAACTGTAGCTATAGTCCCATCAAAGGCTTACATTATCTGTTTAGTTTCCAAGAACAATTATTAAAATATGAATGGTTATTGTGTTGGAAGGTATGCCGATGGCACCTTTGGGTGGTCCCCAGTCAAGTCCCTGCCCTACCCCAACCATGCAAGGACACAATCAAAGCACAGGACCCAAGCCTTGGTCTGATGGTAAGTACGTACTGTATAAGTGTAGAGTTAACAGTAAGTGTAGACTAAAGTCACAGTGAGCTGCACCAGCTTTGACTTACAATACACCTTTTTATTCTACACATCTATAATCTAATGTGTGAGTGAAAGGAATGAGACTGTCAAAACTACACCCATCAGTTAGATGTTTAGTCTTACATCAGATTCTCTTTGATGAGACTGCACCGAATAGTGTGGAAAAATGCTACAAAAAAAGGTTGACTTAAAAACAGTGTAACAATATTGGCTTTGAAGCCTTCTGCCCCTAAACACAATTTAAATAGGACAGACAAAAAAGTCCAGGGTGCTCAGGAACTTCAGTCAGACATTTGAAGGTGCTCTTTGGGGTTGGGCATTCAATTAAGAATAATTCAAAAGCCTTTATTTTACTGGCTATTTCATAAAAGAAAATTTAAATGATACAGGGAGAAGCGACCCACGCATAGCAGCACAGACCCATAGTAAGACAATTGTTAATATAAAAATAATAAGTTTAACAGCAATATCATAACATTTTGAAGAAAATAAAAACACTTTTTTCAAACTGCAGCAACGGTCCCATCAAAGGCTTACATTGTGCTTCCTTGAAAAAAACAATTTTCCCTTAGAAGGGTGTCTGTGCCGCTATGCGTGGGTTGCTTCTCCCTATGTCTTTTACATTTTCTATCATGAAGTAGGCAGTAAAATAAAAGCTTTTTAAATAATTTTGAAGAAGAGTGCCTTGGATTTCCTTTTTTTCTATACACAATTTGAATAAGTTTGCTGATCATCTACATAGCCCCGTCTGGACAGCTATAATTTTATCTTAAAACTGGGAAAGATGAAGAAAGAGAGTACAATACTGTTGCAACACCCACAGCAATTTTATGTAATTGTGGGCAATATATTATGATTAATACATGTTATAGTGAAATATCCCATTATGATGAAACATCAAAGTCTGAGTCCAAAACGTCTTCAGTTCTTTGTCATTGAAGCATCTGTTTTCAGTTCTTTTTTTTTTCTCTTGATGGCATTAATGTATTCTTTGATTTCAAAGCTTTTGAAGTAAGTACTTTTTATTTTTTAATAAACATTTTATATACACTTAATACCTTATGCCAGGGGTCTCTGGTGGAAGGAATCATAGCTGTCATTTAGTTTTTAATATTGATCAACTTCTGATGGATTTTATTCATTGAGAACCATCCCAGTCGGTTGTAGCTGTTAAAGTATACTTACAATAATGTATATGATCTTCCTGAGTTTATGGGTCTCACTGAAATTACATGAAAAATAGGGTTTGAAAACATATGGAAAAATAGTACAGCAATATCCTTTTATATATTTAAATGTATGCATTCCCCTTATAGTGGCTTATTATGGATATTTTTTCAATCGTAACCATCACTTAAATCCAGCATTATTTTACAGTTTTCCCCATATAGGTGCAGGTTAATGATGCATTATAAAAGCATGTTTTAAAGCAGGAGTCCAAGGACCCCTTAAATGAAAAAGAGACGGATCAGGGACACCCTGCTACGTATATTGTCTAAAATGAAGTTGCATATTAAACTGGGAACTAATAGCCTAATAATTGTTGGCATGATTTTATAAATCATGTTTTAATGTTAAACATACATGTGGTACAGTGAATCCTTAGGATGAACTGTATCTGTGAGTGGCCTTAGTGACTACCTTGCCTATAGGCCAGTAAGCAGTGTGGATTTATATCTGCTAATCTGTTGGATTTATGTTAAGACTTTTTAATTTTTGAAAAAACTTTCAAAAATGAACAATAATTTGGATTCCATCCCCCCCGCATTGACTCTGAGGACCAACTATAGTTCCCAGACCCCCTGTTGAAGATCCCAGTTTTAAAGTTTAACTACTATAATAATAATAATAATAATAATAATA
>NC_045737.1:15849903-15850304 GCF_008692095.1 Etheostoma spectabile | reverse complement strand
CATTTTATTTATAATTCCCTTTACATTTCAAAAAGAAATCTCAAAGTGCTACTATTTAGAGAAATCTGAAATACTAGTCAAATACACACCAATTAAAAGAGATTTAAGAAAGAAAGATGCAAAAGAACTGTACAGAATGGTAAATACTGCATTTACTTCCTAACGTTTCATAGGGGTCATGATAGACACTCTGATGGCAAAATGGTCCCAGGTAAGGAAACAAACTTTTTTGAAAGATGTCTACATCTAGATTAAAAAAGGAACCTTGGAGTGAGGAAAAACACATGGAAACCAGGGAAGTTCTCTTAGAGCAAAGCCTTGGAGGGGAAAGACCAGTAATATTATGTGTAGGATTCGGCATTCAAAAATTCCAATTCCAGTAGAATCGTTTCTTTATTGGA
>NC_045737.1:15845918-15849893 GCF_008692095.1 Etheostoma spectabile | reverse complement strand
ATCGTTTAGAGGATTTGGTTTCAAATCTGATCATCGCTTTCCAATTTAATACGCGCAGGTTTTGGTTTCCGAAGCGGCCAGGTGCTTGTTGTGTTGCAGCCTTGGAGCACAGTAAGCAGCGCTCTAGTGTGGCTTCATTTTACATTGAAAAAGCCTTGTAAAATTGCAAACCACCATTGAATCAAAATAAAACTTTCGGCATGTTTGTGAAAATAGGCATGCGACCCGTTTCAACTCCACCCCTCGGAATCGAGAATCGGTAAGAACCGGAATCGAAAGGAAGACTCAGAATTGATAAAATCCAAACGATGTCCAACCCTTATGTTTAGGTGTCTGGTGTGGTCACAGTCCGTTTGTAAAAATGAAATAAATATTGGTACTTTATTCACTGATCTGAGTAAACCCTGGTAGATGTGTACCTGCCTACCTGTGTTGGTAAATGGAGTCACTTTCTCTGCTGTTAAATTGATTGTAAAAACCACAAGTACAAAAGTAAAAAACAATACAAAAAAAACTTTATTATTGCACAGATTAAAAACAACATCATCAGGATCAAAAATCATAAAGAAGACTTGTACGTGGTTGAAGTTTTTTTTTTAAATGTTGTATTTCAACGAAGCAGTGTTATACTTACCCATGTCATCAGATCCAGATGGCACTTCTTCTTTTTTTGTACGCACAGTATGTTCACAGATATACACATGCATAGTATTTCGTCATCAAATAACTTCTCATGATTCTTTTGTGATTTGGATCATGTCTGTATTCACCTGCCCCACTGAGCAGTGACTCAATAACAGACAAAGTCTTTGATCTCTAGGTCAGGGTGGTGAAAATCAAGCCAATGCTCAGAAGCACCTCACCCCTGTTCCCAGTGGACGCCCGTCCCCTGCACCACCTCAGGTCTCTGCTGTGCCAGCTGGGCTCATGCCAGGCAGTTCAGTGACCCCTCAACCTCCCGGGCAGCAGGTGTCCCCCATGCTTCAGATGCAGAAACAGAACCGCATTACACCAGTCCAGAAGCCCCAGGGCTTGGACCCAGTGGGGATCCTGCAAGAGCGAGAGTACAGGTATATTAACCTTTATCACCCATTTAACACTGGTGTCATCATACAGTACTGCATGGAAACACTGACTGCACATACAATTCAACAGGTCTTGAACAGGTCTTAAACAGGTCTTGACAACCTCCCTGGGCTACCTTAAACTACATTTAATCATTAAACCAGTCAGGAAATAACATCTTCATCATGTCATTTTGATATTGTGTTTCTAAATGAGCCACATCATTTACATCCCTGATGTAAATGAACCCTCACCGTTACCAATATTAATTGGCAGCCATGGTATTTTTAGCTTTGTGAATTTACAAAGTCAATTGTAAAATACTTCTTTCGTATCAGTCATAAACATTGTTAAAAAAAACTTAAGATGTTCAAAATAAATATACTGCACCACAACATATTTCTTTATTCCAACAGGTTTTGGAGCTCTGAAACAAGTGAAAGTATAATTGAATATAATTGTTTCATGTTCCTCTGTGTTGAAATAGTTTAAGTTGTGATCAGATGTCATACGGCAACCATAATGTTGCACATAGAGATATGCCATGTAGAGATGTGCGCATACGTGCTGGTGTTTCCTTTCACAAGGTATGTTTTTGCAACCACAGTATTTTAAGAGAAAATTCAGGCTTGTTTGTGCATGATGGAGTCTGCTATTTTCTCCAATGTGGGAAGGTTTTCATAAAGTAGATGGCTCAAAGTAGGTGCATGATTGCAGAACCTATCAGGAGACGTTTGGGTAACTTACAGACATACACGTGTTAGAGGTGCAGGAGCACGCCTTTGGTAAAGGTGCTGTGCATACACAATCACAACGCTGATATCCACTGGGATATGAGCCTACAGGCAAAATCATTTTCTAAAAAACAGAGACACCTGATGGGAATATGAGGAAGGCGCACAGCACTGGACCTTTCCTTCATGAAAGTTTTAAAGGCTATTCTTCATCCTCTCACCCTTGGCAAGCTGATTTGGTCACAAAATATACAGAGAGCAGAGCGAGCTGCCCTCTCTTCACCTTGTCTGTCATATTAGGCCGTCTGTACATACAGCACCCCTGTGAAACTGTTGGGTAAAAGACAGACACACTCGTAGTGCTACATTCTGATAAACATTTGGAGCCCCCTGACTGTAGAGTAATCAAAACAGTTAAGTCAGAGTTTATACATTATTATGTATACTTTATTATTAGTCCCGCAAGGGGAAATAATAAAGTACCTGCATTGTTTAAGATATGCATTGTTTACCTCGGGGGAGTATGAGGTGAAGTAAGCGACATACTCTGCTTTCCTGACCCACTTTTAATGACAAGTAAATATCAGCAGATGTTGTTGAATTGTAATGAGTGGAACAAAGTAAACAACTTGCAGCGTGCCTGCCATAAATTCAGCATACAGAAATCTAGGTGCAGACCAAGGCTATGTTCTTATAGTTGTACAAAGATACTAAAGGTACACTTTTTGAACCCTCCAAAAAGTGTACCAGTACTTGGAATCTTACATAAACTGTTCATACACCTGTTCTTTAGAAAGCCAAATAGGTAACAGTAGGAACAACTGATAAACAGTACTAAAAAGATTCCTCCTGAAGTGATTGTATATCACACCATTCAGTAGTGTTTCCCCTATAGTTGGGGAGACACTTCTTTGCATAAAATGTATAAACTTAATAAGATTTAGTATGGCTGGGTAGTTTTATACAAAAGATGACACCAGTACAGTGTATCGCTGATTTATTTCCAAAATAGAAATCCATCATTAGGATTATTGCCCATCTGATACTGGATTTTTGAGGCCATTACTGATATTGATATTTGACAGTTTAAAAAATGTATTGTTTTAGTCTGTTTTGTAATGTTTTCTGTATTTTTATGACTTATACATGTACAGTAAATATCTCTTTACATAAATACATAAGCGATGTATGTTCTCTACTGTCTTTCATGTAAGTGTTGAGTTTATTGTATTTAAAAAAAGAGAAAAGTAAAAAAAAGAAAATCTGTTGATTGGACAAAACCACACATTTTAAGATGCCACCTTGAGGTCTAGGGAATTATGATGGACTTTCTCCTACATTTCATTTCAATTTTTTTTATTGACTAAGCAATGAATCAATAACTTAATCATCTGGATAGCTGAAGGGTTTAGCTGCACACCACATAACTGAAACGTTCCCGGTTTGATTCCAGCTGGCGACCCTTGTTGCATATCACACCCCTCCCCCAGTTGTTTCCAGCCTTATTCACAAAAGGCATAAAAAACAGAAACAGATTTTGGAAGGAAGGAATAATTGCAGCCTTGATATTTTCACTGACACTTTGGAAGTTTAGAAACTTGGCTTCACCAAACTTATATTCTTTTACATCCAATTATTATCTCTTTGTAATCAGAAAGTTCGGCTAGATTAATTTAGTATAGAACAACTTTTTTCATCCCTTTCTAGGATAATTGTGTATCCCACCAAGAACGCATGCTCTAACATTCTTTTCTTGTCTTCGAGGCACTTTTGCCATCCAGACTGACAAGGTTGAGATGGTGCCGTCAAAAAGTACACTATCTCAAGTGTGCGTTTATTATGTGGTCTTTCTAGAGTAGTTGTTACAGTTTGATTTACTATTGTCATAATGTTCCTCAGGTTGCAGGCTCGGATTGCACATCGAATCCAGGAACTGGAAAGTTTGCCAGGCTCTCTGCCCCCAGACCTGAGGACTAAAGCTACAGTTGAGCTCAAGGCACTTCGTCTACTTAACTTCCAGCGCCAGGTACACAGCAGTTGCTATTTTTCATGTAAAATGTGAATGCACAGAATATTAATGTAACCAGAATAACTCACAGTTGGGGGAGTTCAATCACTGACACTGCACCTGGACACATTGCTGATTTCCTAATTGACTTGTGTTCTTTGAATCCAC
>NC_045737.1:15843181-15845908 GCF_008692095.1 Etheostoma spectabile | reverse complement strand
AAGTTTTTTTTTTTGGGGGGGGGGTTCACTCTTTATGAATTATTAAAGTCCCTAAGCAGCCAAAGGGGATGACGTGACATGACTTTGTTTTTTATCTGTATAGTAATGCAATTTATACAAATTTTCATCCGTGAAACCAAGTTTTTCCCAAGTTGTTGTTAATTGGATCCTTCAGGCCATTAAAAAACAACGATGTCTCATAAGCTGCAGTTTGATGTATTATTTTCAGTTCTGCATACTGTTTGAGTTTACAGTTTTGACATTTCTATACCTAATCTGTGCAAATCTCCAGCTGAGACAGGACGTGGTGGCATGTATGAGGCGAGACACGACCCTGGAGACGGCCCTCAACTCCAAGGCTTACAGACGCAGCAAGCGGCAGACGCTGAGGGAGGCTCGCATGACTGAGAAGCTGGAGAAACAGCAGAAGCTCGAGCAAGAAAAGAAGCGCAGACAGAAACATCAGGTGATCCACACTACAGTGTTTATAATAAAGTTCAGAGGAGAGCACTGTGTCAGGGCTGGTTTCAAGATATAGGAACAAAATGGTCCAGTTTATTCTTTACTATTGAACCAGTGCAGCAGCAGAACATGTGCTTTTCTAGTTGTTGCATTAATTTTTCATCACTGCCCTGGAAACAAGTGCTGCCATAATGACTGGGATTTAATACAGAATGTAGTTGGGAATCATTATTGCCTCCAAATTTCTATTTTCTATTTCCACTACTTTACCAAATGTTTTCTGCAAGCTGCAACAGGAAAAGTCAAGACAAAGTGAAAACATTAAAGCAGACATCAGTGGTCTATTTCTTGACACTGGACCTACAAAATCAGAACAAAAATGTCAGCATCCACTTTTTTCTTCAGCGTTGAAGAAGAAAGTGGAGTCTGGCAACACTGCACGTACTGATCTTTTCTTGTGTGCCATGTTGTTTAGCATTAGCAAATTAGACTAAAACAAGTTTTGTGACTGTTTTTCAGGAATATCTCAACAGTATTCTTCAGCATGCAAAGGACTTTAAAGAGTATCACCGCTCAGTGTCCGGTAAAATGCAGAAACTCACCCGAGCTATCGCCAACTGGCACACCAACACAGAGCGGGAACAGAAGAAGGAGACTGAGAGAATCGAGAAGGAGAGGATGAGGAGACTCATGGTAAAAGCTGGGAAATCCAAACAAACATTATATCACACTTTTAAAAGTAAATGTTCCACAGTTTATGGCTTACAAATTTTACCTGATAACGGTGAAACTTTTGGTTCTTTTACAGTCAGTTTATTATCTGAGGCACCTGTCTATAAAACATTTTAGATACTCACTCATGCTAATTAGAAACCCAGGGTTATATCCATAACCTTAAGTTTTGGATTAAGTAGTTACTATTTATTAATGACATTGACATTATTTAATTAATAGGTGTCTTACAGATAACTGATCCTGATTCAATACGTTTTGTATATGCTCCAACGCTGATCTGGTATATTAGATTGATACATTAACACCAGAGCTACAGACTAACTGGCTTTTAATGACTATTATCAAGCTATAGATCCTACTTTTTGGCAATTGTTGTCCTCAAGATGTTCCGGTCCTCTTCAGCCATTAACCTCCTGTCACCATCCCCCCCTCTCAGGCAGAAGATGAGGAAGGCTACCGAAAACTAATTGACCAAAAGAAGGACAAGCGTCTGGCCTACTTGCTGCAGCAGACGGATGAATACGTGGCCAACCTTACAACCCTGGTGTACGAACACAAAGCTGCCCAAGCAGCCAAGGAGAAGAAGAAGAAAAAGAAGAAAAAGAAGGTAGGAAGATAAATGCTTAAATGGTGATCATTTACAGAATGTTGCTTCATGCTGACAGATGTCAGATTTGTATTCTGCTAGTTTCTGAAAAATCGATTCCTTTTTGGTCAAAACACTGTATAATGAGGTTGGGGCTCATATTCTTTCAGTGTTGCTGCATGTCTATCCATTCATAAAGTCAATCCAACTCTCCCTAGGAGCACTGACCACCACGGTTTAAGTGGGGCACAAATTATGCTGTAAAAGCACTTTAATCTCATGGTTCATTATTTTGTTTATTACGAGCCTCTTCCAGAATGACAATGTGGTAATTGTCAAGGATCACATTACTTCCTTGTGACTTAAAGCATTAAAAGGCTCTCTGATTTAATGTCATGGTGGGCTGAGAGTACGCAACATAATTTCACACCTTCAGTCAGAGAGACAGAACTTATCATTGAACTTGTTTGGTGTTGTCTTTGACTGGACACAAAGCACCCTACATGACTCTTGATAATCCTGTTGGTGGGCTTTACCTTGCTCTTTTAACAGAGTTAAGGAGGAAACAATGTTATAGCCCTTATTATAGACACCATTACTGAGAGATTATTTTATGCTGGTGTTACCTATACCTAAAATATACCCTACATTTATATAGAATAACACCATTTTTAATGATATGTCGGCTAAATGGGTTTATGTGTTTCCATGTCTAGATGGCGGATGGAGATGGCGAAGGCCCCAGTGCCATTGGACCTGATGGAGAGGTGAGCTACAGAGCTTTCAGTTGTAATAATTTCCCTTTTTTTCCATTTTATCATGTGATTAACATTGAGTACCTGTTTTTAAAGCTGCTAACAATATTTTCAATAAATGTAATGTGTACTTTATTAGTCCCTAGTATCACAGGCCTGAATTACACACACATGCTCAGTACCTATACA
>NC_045737.1:15843063-15843171 GCF_008692095.1 Etheostoma spectabile | reverse complement strand
GGAGAGATGTCAGAGTGAGGGGGCTGCCCATGGAAAGGCTCCCCGAGCAGTCGGGGGTTTGGTTCCTTGCTTAAGAGCACCTTGGCAGTGCCCAGGAGGTGAACTGGC
>NC_045737.1:15839749-15843053 GCF_008692095.1 Etheostoma spectabile | reverse complement strand
CTACCAGTCCACCACCATACTTTGGTCCGTATGTGGACTTGAATCAGCAACCCTCCGGTTCCCAACCCAACTCCCTGCAGACTGAGCAACTACCACCCCAACAATGTGAATAACAATGTGAAAAAAATGTACCAATATGAAACAGGTCGCACAAAGTAATAAACTGACAGAAAATTATCACCTGAAACTGCAGTTCCCCTCTGCATTATAGAGCTTTATAGTGAGTTTTAGCTCATTGTTTGGCTGGTTGGCTCATAACTGTAGTATTGTGGTTCACACAGCGTCATTTTGGCCGCAGAAGGCCACTGTTTTCAGTGACAAGACACTAACAACCCATTGTACACGTTGTCCAACACCAAATGGTTAGCGACTTTCTGGTGAACATAGTGGAACATTTAGCAGCTAAAGTGCCAGATATTTCCCTTGGGAGTTGTTCGAGACCAAGACCATAGCTATAAGAGAGTATTGGACTTTCATTCATCAAAAAATAATTTTCTTAAAGTCTGCAGGCTCTGAAACCATCTACACTGATGCTGATACTCAAGTGACAATACGCGACACACCCGCTATTGCCTTAACAGAGATTCGCCATATCTTTTGTGGACGTTGTTACGGTGGTAGCGCTTAATACATCCATAGGGTACGTTATTCAGATAGAAGATTCCACCTATAGATTCAACACAGAACCATACATCAGGCATAAGTGAGAGCGAGAATGTCAGGTGCTGAGGGAGTGATGTCAGTGTGTGATTGTTGAAGCAAGAGAAGAAAGTGACAGTGAGCGGTGTCAGACTTAGCGTAGCGGCTGTGTCAGGGAAAAGCAAGAGGAAAAAGAGATCGCATAGACGATGTAAAGTGAGTGAACAGAGAACAATAAAATCGCCAAACCTCTTGAGACACAGTGGTTTTCTCTGTTGTTAATACTGTTGGTAAAGTGGAGACTACAGTGCACACAGACTAGAGTGCCACACTGCACACACAGCACACTTTTTTGTTCACTTAAATTGCACTATTTTTTCAGTTGGTAATCGCACACCACAGTTGCAATTAGATTAATTGTGCAGCCCTATGCTCGGTCTTCCACATGTGCTCTGGCAGAAATAAAAAACAAAACAATCTGATGATCATATCAAACTAGGGCTGAATGATATTGTGTTTTAGCATTGACATCGTGTGTGTGCATGCAAGATAGTCACATCGCAGGACGTTGCGATGTTGAAGCTAATCATTTTTTGCTGCTTGATAGAAAAGTAAACTCTCACCGTTCTCCTTGTACATGATTATTACCGTCCGACCCTTCCTCTTTAAGACAGGTAGCCATGTGGGCAACGTGTGTGTATATGACGTTAGTCCGACGGGGTTTATTGTTATGGAAAGTGAGGCTCTCCGTGTGTACAAAAGTACCGTAGGCAGCAGCTACCGCTGAGACAGTGATGCGCATAGTCTTCGATGGGTAGTCAGTGAAGCTACAGCAGTCAGTGTTTTATGTTCGATGAAAATACAAACTAAATCACCTGATTAATGCAACATAATCACAACGTCTCATGGCCATTTCCCCCAGTAGAAAGCTGCTACCAGCCAGGCTAAAGCTAATATAGTTAGCCTAAAGAAACAAGGGGTTCGGAGCTAGGATGCTGGAAACGTAACCCTAATCTACCACAGAAGTCCATGTCTGATCTAACGTAATTTATACTGATTTAATTGTTCTTGGATACACAGTTTGTTGCTAGTGCGTGTGACATGCAGGTCTGATCAATTTATCAAACAAACAAGCTGGCCCCGCTAATCAACCACATCCTGAAATTTAGAGGAAGCAACATGCAGTCACTGTCATTCACGTTAGCCTGGATTGATTGTGTTATATGAATACAATGGTGTCATGCTAGTCAACCACCGTATTTCTACCTAATTTCCCTGTCCAAAACCCCTTCAGAAGAGTAACGCACCTGCTTTGGTGTTTGTAAAGCATTAAAGTTGAACAAAGAGTGGTTCACATTAGAAAAGATACTTTTAAATTTTTTCTTCGAGTAGATTCACTCTCCTACAAAATCACTGCAGTAGTCGAGAATGATTTATTATTTACAAATAGAGCTATTTATGTATGTCATCTTTTAAAAATGATTTTTTCTTTTTTCATATCGCAATATACACTCACCGGCCACTTTATTAGGTACACCTGTCCAACTGCTCTTTAACACTAATTTCTAAGCAGCCAATCACATGGCGCAACTCAGTGCATTTAGGCATGTAGACATGGTCAAGAGATCTCCTGCAGTTCAAACCGGCATCAGTATGGGAAGAAAGGTGATTTGAGTGACTTTGAACGTGGCATGATGTGGGTGCCAGAAGGGCTGGTCTGAGTATTTCAGAAACGCTAATCTACTGGGATTTTCACGCACACCATCTCTAGGGTTTACAGAGAATGGTCCGAAAAAGAAAAACACCCAGTGAGCCAGTTCTGTGGGTGGAAATCCTTGTTGATGCCAGAGGTCAGAGGAGAAGGCCAGACTGGTTCGAGCTGATAGAAGGCAACAGTGACTCAAATAACCACCCGTTACAACCAAGGTGGGCAGAAGAGCATCTCTGAACGCACGTAGCTCGAACTTTGAGGCAGATGGGCTACAGCAGCAGAAGACCACATCGGGTGCCACTCCTTTCAGCTAAGAACAGGAAACTGAGACTACTATTTGCACAAGCTCATCGAAATTGGACAATAGAAGTTGGAAAAACGTTGCCTGGCCGATGAGTCTCGATTTCTGCTGCGACAGTCGGATGGTAGGTCAGAATTTGGCGTCTACAACATGAAAGCATGGATCCATCCTGCCTTGTATCAACGGTTCGGCTGGTGGTGGTGGTGTCATGGGTGTGGGGAATATTTTTCTTGGCACTCTTTGGCCCTTGGTACAAATGAGCATCGTTGCAACGCCACAGCCTACCTGAGTATTGTTCTGACCATGTCCATCCCTTTATGACCATATGTACCCAATTCTGATGGCTACTTTCAGCAGATAATGCGCCATGTCATAAAGCTGGAATCATCACAGACTGGTTTCTTGAACGTGACAATGAGTTCGCTGTACTCAATGGCCTCACAGTCACCAGATCTCATACCAATAGAGCATCTTTGGGATGTGGTGGAACGGGAGATTCGCATCAGGGATGTGCAGCCGACAAATCTGCGGCAACTGTGGGGATGCCATCATGTCAATATGGACCAAACTCCCTGAGGAATGCTTCCAGCACCTTGTTGAATCTGTGCCACTAAGAATTGAGGCAGTTCTGAAGGCAAAAGGGGGTCCAACCC
>NC_045737.1:15839181-15839739 GCF_008692095.1 Etheostoma spectabile | reverse complement strand
TGGGGTACCTAATAAAGTGGCCGGTGAGTGTATATTGCAGGGGGAAAAAATATTGCAATGTCAGATTTTTCCAATATCGTGCAGGCCTAGATCAAACTGTGCTTATCCTTAGCTGATAGTACAGCCAAAGCAAATTGCACATATTGTAAATCATACAACAATAAACAAATGGAAATCTGCTGTGTTCGCTCTTGCTCACAGTTTCCCTCAGCTTTTAATTGTCCTCTGCCTCCTTTTTCTTCTATTGAAAATTAATATGCTATGGTCTCAATGGCCCATTTTTGGAAAAAAACACTCATTAACGTTCCAGCGGTTGTTTATCCTTTAACAGCGCTGTGGAAGTCCTAGATGTTGGATTCTAATGAAGGGTTTGGAACTGGGATTTATTGTTCCCCCTAGTTTCATTTGAAACATTGAACTTGTGATTGAAGCAAAAACAGAACTTTAAGTCATGTCAAGTCAAATAGTCTGAATTTGAATACAGGCAGAAATACTGGCCAGATAATTTCAATTTTTTTTGTCAATGTGTTTGTGTGTGTCTGTTTCTGCATGTGTTGT
>NC_045737.1:15829969-15839171 GCF_008692095.1 Etheostoma spectabile | reverse complement strand
TCCCTCCCAGCTTTCCTCTCTGTGTTTTTTGGCCCTGGGAAGCGTTCCATGTCTACGTGGGTTGTTTGTAATTGTTTGTTTTGTGTATTTCTTAATACAAAAAAAAACATTTCATCACAAAAAAAGTGACTCTGATTATCAAAAGATTATTACCACCTCACACAGACATGTCACTCCAACAGAAACCTCTCCTGTAAATTCACATTAGGGAGCAGGGACTTCCTTAATATCGGCAGGGAAAACAACAATCGGTGCTCGTTTCTTCATCGATGAACAATCTGAGTGCCATCTATAGGCCCTTTTATCATATGCAGCAATGAAAACCAACAAAAAAAGATTTTTAGACATGCTTGAGAGCACATATGTTTTATTCTATCAAAAAACGCAAAGAACATTTGTGTAAAGTGCTCTAACATAAATTCAGTTTGATCTAGCTACATGTTTCTCCTTGTGGTGTGTTTGTCCTGCAGCCCATGGATGAGAGCAGCCAAATGAGTGAGCTGCCAGTCAAAGTGATTCAGACGGAGACAGGGAAAGTTCTGCAGGGAACGGATGCTCCCAAATCCAGCCAGCTGGAGGCCTGGCTCGAGATGAACCCTGGGTGAGGAGGCACATTACTGCATTGAACTGTTGTCAACCTCTGACCAATTTCAAGTGATGTCATTTTTGTGTTTTGGAAAGATTTTGTAAGTAAATATCGTGAGTTTCTGCATGTGGCACTTTTCTAACTGGTTTCACTTGCACTTTATGCATGGAACAGCGAGCATGCGCGTGATTTTACATTGTCTGTGCTTTCTTTTTTAATATAAGCACTTGTTTTTGAACCTATAGTGTGATCTTTAAAATGTTTGTAAAAACAGAATTGTGTAGCTTTATGCTTTCAAAGGGATGGAGAGTTTGTCAAGGTTGAGTGAGTATTCAACATCCCAAGGGAACAACCCCCCTTCCCTTCCTGTTTTAGGGGGCTGCTGCTTGTTAATTCTGCTGAAGGTGTTTATTATTTTTATTTATAGTAGACAGAAAAGAATTGTAGTAACTGTAATTTTGATTTCCCTTGTTTTCCTGCTTAAAAAACAGGTATGAAGTGGCTCCGCGGTCGGACAGCGAGGAGAGCGGCTCCGAGTTTGAGGAGGAGGTCTGTGACTTTTTCTTAATGAACTCCAACATTTTTGATCAGATTCAGAATTTTTGATCAGCCTCCCCAACCTGCAATACTTTGAATCATGCAAATCTTATAGAACAGAATTAAAGCCACATCTTAGTGGGACCATCTCCACATTTACTGGTAGCCTGAAAATCAAAAGTTCTCGCGAGCGCATGATTTGAATTTGCTCAGCGAGTTACTCTGGCATCAACTAATGCTGCTCAATAACTATACCCTTGTATCTGGGCTGCACCAATCACATTGGTGTATCTGATATAGGTGGGCCAGAGGCGAGCTAAACAGATGAAGACAGTTTAATCTACCAGTTAGCTCCGCTGGTAGCTAAGCGTATGGGGCTTTGTATACGTCCACCACGTGTTGCAATTGGTCGTACTGTTATCCAGTTGCGTGCAGTGATATTTTCTTATGCACGCTTGGTGCTGCCCCTCGAGATGGGCTCGATGGTATTGACTTTCATTACTCAGTGCCAGACCCTTAATCCTTTCGGATTTGGGTCTGGATCTCCAGGCTGCACAGACTGTACATACAGGCACTAAACTTGCACGTCAAAATCCACCATGGGGCTGTGGCTGACTGCTTTTCAGTAATGCTGTCATCAAAGTTACATTTGTGATCTGTTTGTGCTGTATTATTGTATTATGTGTGCTCTCCGTCATGTGTTATCATCTTTGCATTGTAAGGAGGAAGAGGAGGGTGCCAAGGCAGAGACGGAGGACAAGAAGATCATCGATCCCAATGGAGTTGAAATGTTTGTGGTGGCTACCAAGCACATTATCGAGTAATGTATTCCATGCATTATTCTTCCCACTATTTCAGATTCACTTTGTAGGGCCCATTTTATAGCCAGGAATCGCATCAGTTTGAAACAAAGTTTGATTTCTTAGCTTACTGGAAGTTAAGTGTACTTTTGATGAAGAAGTGTATTTTACCAAATGCTATTGTTAAATAAGATATTATTATTATATTGATATTACATTTTAAAATTAAAAAAAACAAATGAAAGAATCTCCTCTGGCGGGGGCGTGGAGTCTTATGTGGGAGTGAATCAGTCAAAACTTTGGACACTGGGATTAAAGATAAAATAAATACTAATAAATAAATATTTCCATAGGGCCTCTTACCAGCAAGCTCTGGCTGAACTCCAGCTGAGCTCACAGCGTCAGACCCAGCTACGCCTTCAGACTGATCATTTAAAAGAAATTATGTGGGAACGAGGGGTTTAAAATGCTCTCTTTTCTTTTACATCACACACACACTCAGATCAGCCAAGCAGGATGTGGATGATGAGTACAGCGTTCCTACTGGACAAACCAGCTCCCAGTCTTACTATGGTGTGGCCCATGCTGTCATTGAGAGGGTAGAGAAGCAGTCGTCGCTGCTGATCAACGGCTCACTCAAACATTACCAGGTACACGCATGCACACACATTCACTTGCATTCCCTCTTATCATCTTTGCTTACTTTTTAACAGTGGTTGTTGTTATTTTATATTATTATTAACAGTTTTTTTAAATGAGTTTCAGATTGAATGTTTATTACCTTTCTGCCAAACAATCTTTTTAATACAAGAAGCAAACAAATTGACTTTTTTCATTTATCATTTCAATTTATATCTAAAAAACATTTTGGAGTCTTTTCTCAAATCTTCAAGGTTCATTATTGAAATGTAAGTGTAAGTTGTCTTCACACTTCACACACACAAAGAACATATATGCAAGTGAAAATATACAGTTACTTATATACATATACTTACATACCTATACACATATACAAAACTCCATTCTCGCCATTCTCCAGTATTGTGCTACATTGTGGCAAATTTTCAAACTGTGTTCGCTGGTTTTGGAAGGTGTCTTTCACCAGTAGGGAAGTCCAAGATATTGTTTTTGTAGTTCAATTTTGTTCGACCTCGGCAGCAGGAAATCAATGAGTGCTGGAGACCTTTTGCTTGAGTTGGCGGGAGTTCCCAACAACTTGTCTTGGTCCACAGGCTGCCACCACTGGACAAGTCTGACTTGTTTGGACTAGAATTGTGAATTTAAATTTGTATTGGCTCTGTTTTTCTTCTCTAAAGTAATATCTAGATTATTTCAGGTTGCAGTAGATGAGCAAAAGGGACGTAAGTGATAATCTCTTATTACTTAGGCTTCAAGTGGCAGCAGATCGCAAACACCCTTATGTTTAAAGATGTATTGAATACTCTAGCACAGGGCTGCAACTATCGATTATTTTCACTGTGGATTAAATTATTAAATCATAATTGTTGCAGATTACAGTTCTGTCCATTTACTAATTGATTAATTGACAAATCATTTCATAACAGACATGTACTAACATATAAAACATATCTGCTGCTAGACAACTAAAAGATCAATCATCCCAGTCACGTTTAAAGACAGTTATCTGTTTGAAAAGATGCTACCCGATTGTTTTCCAGTGTGACGCGATAATCTCGTCTCTAGTGTTGGGAGTGGGGATGGCAGTGAAGGATAGTGTATTACAAGAGATACAGGACTGCAATTGGATGCTGCTAACATTTCTTTCTTTCCAATCTGGTTGCAGTCCTAGCACTCCTCTGATTGATGGTATGCCATGCTTTAAATTAGACATTGTGTGAGCTCCTTGGGGAATCTGGAGAGCTGTCAACAGTACAATAATTGGATGTGTTGCGCCAACAGTGATCCGTGTAACAGAAATGCATTTATTTACAGAAGCTTCACATTTGTATAGGACAGTTTACTATTTCCTATTAATTTTACCCTCTACCAGTCTTTTTTCTGTGGAATTAGCTCTGCTGTCAGGCATTTCATTAACTAACCTGCAGTTGGTAATTGGTCGGCAGTCCCCTTTTCTGCTGCCAGTTCCTTCATGCCCTTTCCTTTTTCTCAGTACTGTCTTTCCTCTGATTGTTTTCCCCAGGACACAGGCCAGCTACACAGTTGGTAACAGAGTTGATATTTTGCCACTGCGCTTAAAACACTTGGGATATAAAATGCCAAAGTGACAAATGAGATCAAAGTGCATTTGAAAAACTCACAATGAAAAACATTTAATTAACTTCTTTTGAAGCATATAAAGGTTTGTACTTCTACATGTAGACTGGCAGAAGAAACTGATTTAAAATTCCACTTTTTAATTATGTTCTATTAGAGCTAGAATGATTACTCCATTCATTGGTCGATTAACAGAAAATGTATGAGCAATTTTTTTGATTATCAAAACTATCAATATTGTAATTTTTTAACAAAAAAGGAGAACATTGTTTTGGGTTCAGCTTTTCAGTTGTGAGAAATCTTATGTGATATTGAATTAAATTTGGTTGAAGAAAACAAGCCATTTAGCACTCTCTGTCTTGAACTGTTATATGTTTTATGTGCTGGAGGAGAATGAAGGCAGAGTGAACAATATTTTCTCTGCAAGCATATTTTTAGACCTTTATTTCTCTGTGTAATTAAGGTCCAGGGGCTGGAGTGGATGGTGTCCCTCTACAACAACAATCTAAACGGCATCCTGGCAGATGAAATGGGCCTTGGCAAAACCATCCAAACCATCGCTCTTATCACCTACCTGATGGAGCATAAGAGGATCAATGGTCCCTTTCTCATTATTGTTCCTCTCTCGTAAGTACTCCTCAGCTTGCATCCATCATGGCTCCAATTTTGCAGTGTTGTTATGACTAAAATATTGTTTTTAAAATTACTCTAGAAAATCATTTTAGATTGTAACACACTGACTTTATCAGTCTCAATCACAAGATATGGTTATGATAACAGGAGAGTCCCTGATTGAGACACTGCATGCACCTTTTTGCTGAAATTATTATTTAAAGAAAAGTGTCAGATATGCACACTCGTCCGCCTGCAGGGAGTGATGAGTCAAAGTTAGCAGCAAACACAAACAGTCTCTAACATAAAAGTGAGTTAATACTCTGCTTAGACAATGCTGGCTCACCAGTGCTTTATTTTATTATCCAATTTGTATAAAGTAAAACGTGCGATTCCCTTGGTAGATGTGAGTGTTCCCTGAATACATCATACATATCTGAATAGTTATCAGTAGAGGTGTGACAAGATACAGAGCAGCCGCCAATAGACGTTTTATTTTTGTGCACAGGTACATGCACACACATTTGCTTCCTTCCTTCCTTAAATATGGGCCATAATCAACACCTGTTTCTTCACAGGATCAATCACCTCACTAATTGAACACAACACTGCTATTATGTTGAACATGCCCCTTTTAATTACACAGAATGAGCAGCATGCATGCCATGACTGTTGGGTCTGTTGGTATTCTATGACTCTACAACACTTACTAATAAATCATTTGCTATGTAGAAATATCACTTCTACCAAAACATATGATTTATGAGGTTAGTAATGTTGGACTGCTATTATTTTGAACACAACTGTAGTTGTGGTTTTTTAAATAAATGAGAAGAGAGATTGATCTGCCCCAGGGGGGCCAGGAAAGCCCTATCTAAGAAAAGTCTCACATTGTGAGCTACAATCTAGTTGACCCTTTGGAAAGATATTGCATGTTGCCACTTCAAGGGCAATTCTGTTCTTTTTTCTTCTTTACCCAGCAGAATGTCTCAACCATTATTAAAGACATTTCAATGAATACTCTGTCCTTTAATGTGTGATCTCAAATTCTTAGAAGTGTGTTTAGAATTCAGACCATTTTCTTACACATCTGTAATGTGTGGTGATTTCAATGAATACTCTGCCCTTTAATGTGTGATCTAAAATACTTAGACGTGTGTTTAGAATTCAGATCATTTTCTTACATGTCAGTAACGTGTGGTGATTTCTTTTTTTGCCAGGACTTTGTCTAACTGGGTCTATGAACTTGACAAGTGGGCACCCTCTGTGGTCAAAATTGCTTACAAGGTGAGAATAATTTTGCATGTTATTTTTTGTTTTCTTAGCTTTGCTACTGCTGTTGCCTGACAGAAAGTTGTCTTTTTCTCTGCGTCTTTCCCATGGAAGGGCACCCCTGTGTTGCGCCGTGGGCTTGTTCCTCAACTCCGCAGCGGGAAGTTCAACGTCTTGCTGACCACCTATGAATACATCATCAAGGACAAGCACATACTGGCCAAGGTGAAGAAGTTTATTTCAAAGTTTTGTCCTCTCAGGATGTTCCACTTTTCCCTTGCGCTCACACACATACACCTTGTGTCTTACACCTTTTACAGATACTTTCTCTTTTATTAACTTAAGGCAGTTTAGAAAGTTTCTACTACAACACAGCTAATCAGTAAATTAATTGACTGAGATTTCACCACACAAGTGCAAGTTTGAAGGTCGCTCTACTTAAGAATTCAAGGAGGCAGTAATAACAGATTCTAGGTAAGGACAGATCTACAAAGTTGAGTTATAGCAGGGGCTTAAATCAGCAGCTCCAAAGTTATTTTATTTGGGTCTAAATCTGCAGGGGCATCATTATAGGTCTTTGTCTGAGTTTTTGGTACAGTAACCAAAGAGTCTGTGGATCTGATGGCTCTACGGGGACATACAGCACCCTACAGCAGCATTATGACCTTATAATCAGCTGCAAGTCCACTACGAGTAGTAGGTTCATTAGACTGGCTTGGGCTAGCTTGACACCAGTGTTGAACTTCAAAACAAGTGAGCTCTTTTCTTTGTTCCAGTTCCAGAGAAATGGCAACAGAAGCACTCTCTGTGAGCTGCAATGAGTTATTGACTTTTCGTGGAGACCTGAGAACAGTGCACTGCATTAGTCAATCCTACTTGTAATATGTGAATGAACAAGCTTCAAAGTATCTTGAAGAAAGAGTATGAGGTCTGATGTTTGTGATGCCCTTGTGATGATAGAGTGCTGTGCTAGCTGCGTTCCTTGGATGTAATCAGTCAGATTCAGTCCTATAGTTGTACATGCAGTCAATGCTAAAGAAAGTTCAAATATTTTTCCCTTTTTCACACAATTCGGGAATATATTCCTCTTTGCAGTAGTGTTCTATGTGTTTTTGCAAAGGTACATGCACGCAATAGTTGTGAAGCACATTAAGGAGCTGCCTTATAACTCAGTCTCACACAAACACATTCAGCAGTTTATCAGACTCTCCACTAATGGGAGCTGTTTATTCATCAGAACTTCAGGTGTGTGCACAGCACTTTGTTCAATCCGTTTCTTGTTTTTAGGCCACTCTGGAGGGCAAAGTGAGTCTGATCTGGTTCTTAGCAGTTGCATTACAGCATCGACAACAACTGTGAATCCCCATGTTGTACTATTATATGGGTCTATTTCTGAAGATTTTGTTTTGTTTTGGATTTAACAGTAACAGTAAAGCTCTATATTTAGTTTTATTTTATTTAGTTTTATATCTGTCCCAGCATCAGAAATGTAATAAACAGATGGTGGTAAGTAGCCAAAATAATTCAGAATGAGCAAAATGTTGCTGTTTTAAGAAAGGTGTACATGTTAAGTTTTTAAGCAGTCTAAAAACAGTTATTATAAGCATATGAAATGAGAGAGGGAATAAGAAGCTTCTCATTAGTATGCACTGGTGTTGTTCAGCCTGAGGGCAGTCAGAATAGGAAGTTATTTGCAGCCACTCCTCAGCTCTTTTGCCATCAAAAATATTTTAAATGCAATGTTAGACATTTTTTCCCCCACTATTTCAAAGTGTAGAAATGGAAGTGCAATAAGTCATCTTCCACATACAGATTCGCTGGAAGTACATGATTGTGGACGAGGGTCACCGCATGAAGAACCACCACTGTAAGCTGACCCAGGTGTTGAACACCCACTATGTGGCTCCCCGCCGCCTCCTCCTCACCGGTACACCTCTGCAGAACAAGCTGCCCGAGCTGTGGGCCCTGCTCAACTTCCTCCTGCCCACCATCTTTAAGAGCTGCAGCACCTTTGAGCAATGGTTCAACGCCCCGTTCGCAATGACAGGAGAGAGGGTATGTACCAGGAGGAACAGCCTGGATTAGCATTTTTAGGTGGACGTGGGTCATATAGTAGATCCAACAGTTTGAGCTTTGTTCACTTTTTATTCCATTTAGTTATTGTATGTGAGGTGTTTTTCTTGAGTACCAGAATCGCAGTAAGAACAAAATGGTGGCAATGGTTTTCCAACGATTTAACCAAAGACATACATTAGATATTAGCAAAGAAGCCAAATCTATTGTGTGTAACGAGAACAAAACTAAAACTACAATTAGGAAATAAATAGTTTCCATCCCAAAAGTAGCTTGCAGCTGTTAGAAATTGTCTTCTGACCCTCTGAGAGAACTCCGATTGAGAATCGGTGCCGTAAGAAGAGAACATTCAGTATTAATTTGTCACTTTTTAAAGGATTTTGAGACACGTTTTAGATTTTCTTTTGCCAAAGATCTAGATAGTGTACATCTTCTGAAAGCTGATAAGTGTTTTTCATATAGGTCTGTCTTCAGATCTGTTCCCCCAAGAACTTTTCTTCCCTTCACAGTCATCCACCTATCATTTCCACTGAAATGACAGGAAAAATAATGTGAAGTATAACATTTAGTAGAACTGTCATAAAGTTGGAGGTTACACAAAGCTTATTTGAAAGCACAAGACACTCAGGGAACATTCTGAATGAATACAAATGGACTTGTTATGATTTCCCACAGTAAAGGTCAGATACAAACAAACATTGTTATTAGCAATCATGTAGAGGTGCCGCAATGTGAAAGTTTTTCTTTTTGTCAATTATTTTTACAAGTTCTGATTAGAGCCTGACCGGTAAAGGATTTTTAAGGCCGATACCGATACAACTGTTTGGTTATTTAAAAATCTGATATTCTGATATATCGGTCAATATATGTTTTTGTAAAAAACACTCATAACATGGTTGACTGTTCGTTTTTATTTTCTAAATATTCATTTATCAGAATCATTTGTCATTATAAATGATTGTGATGAATGAATATTTCACCAAAAAGAGTTCTGATTGTACTGTTCTTGTTGCTCACAGAAGGTCACAGTATGTTAAACCTATAAACCCAATTTGCTGTAATAAAAAAATGCTCATTCTTTTTTTTT
>NC_045737.1:15826058-15829959 GCF_008692095.1 Etheostoma spectabile | reverse complement strand
AAACCATAACTCCCCATAACCTTGTTTGAGTTTGTAAATTTGTTTTAGGGTTGGCTCTAACCAGCAGGTCACTTTGCAAAGAAAATTCAAATAATAAGAACTAATAATAAGCATAGCTGAACTGTTTGGGAGAATCAAACAGTGTCTTCTTTTAACAATCCTAGTAGCCGCTAAGCATGCTGGTATTTCTCTGAGCAAATATCTTTTAGTTATTGTAAAGTTCTGAACATTGAGAAATGCAAACGGGAGAATTCAGACACAGTTGCACATTCATAGTATTTATGTGTAACATGAATAATTTATAATTCATATGTATTATGTATTGTTGTTTTTTTTATTTTGTTATACTACAGTGTTAAGGACTCATTAGTGGGTCACAGCGTGTTACTGTGGTGCTTCATCCTGCTTCCTCGTATCCATAACAACATTCTGTCATGTATCATGCTTTCTGATTTTTTTTTTTAGGTCGACCTGAATGAGGAGGAGACCATCCTGATAATCCGGCGTTTGCATAAAGTGCTCCGCCCCTTCCTGCTACGCAGACTGAAGAAGGAGGTGGAGTCTCAGCTGCCAGAGAAGGTGAGATTAAACATACAAACTTGATTTGATGCAACCTGATAATATCTGCTGCATTGTTTGCAGAAACTTAACCGTTTTCATTAATTTGCGTATTCCAACTAAACATTGGCAAATGTACAACAGACCATGTTTTTGTGTACAGAGGAAGGAGCAATGCCATTACCATAATTAATTCCAATTATGTGGTTAATAACCTCTACAGTGTGTGTTTTTACGTGTCTTATCTTGCTTATTTCATGGTCACGTATTAACGATCCAAATATAATCATTTTTTTAGTCAAATTTTGGGGCTGTACACTCTTTAAATGAAAACTCAGGGGCACAGAGTTTGACGTAAATTAACACAAATATCTGTATTGTTTTCTGTTTTGTCTGTATTTGTACATGTCTGACTTTTTATATTATACTTGTTGTACATGTCCTTATTACACCGTGGGTCAGAGAGAAATGTATTTTCAATTGCTCTGGATATCTGGCACATCAGGCCACTGTGTCAGAGCTGTGCAGAAACCTGAAAATGATGTGCATCCTTTCCTCTTAAAGATCCAATATTATCTGTGGCCCGGGTGTAAATGAATTTATCAAGGCAACACGAATGCCTTGTTATCATCTTAAATTAATAAAACAACACTGACCATCCCTTTTTCCCAGAAGCATCTTCTGGCTAAGATGATCGTAAAAGCCATTTTGTTAAGATTAAGAGGTGTTTTCCAAAGACAACAAAACAGAAGGCACTCTGAGAAATGATCTTAGATCATTGAGTGACTCCGACCCTCCTGGACGAGACAAGCCGAATCTTTAGAAGCTCCAGGAACCAGCAATACATGCTTTTTTTCAAGTTTTAAATTTTAACGTGCTTGGTATTTTTTGTTAAGCATTGTTTAATGTAAAATGAGCAATGATGTTTTAAAAAAAATCAAACACACAAACTCATTCAGCTATTGATCTACCGATCTTTAATCTTTTACAATATATTTTATTCCTATGATTTATATTTGTATGTCTTAGATTCTAGTTAAAATTATTATTTTAATACATATCTGTAAGAGCACAGTTGGAAGGAGCCTGAGATTCAAGAATGTCATTGCCAATGACAACTCACTGTTTTTGCATAGGACAGTAAAGAACTTGAACTTAAGAAGACGAACACTCCTAGCTTCTGAGATCAATCTTTATCCAGGCCAGATTATTTAAAACATAAGTAACTTTCTAGAAGTTTATAAATGTAAAGACTTGCATGACTTACTGTATAGATTGTCCTTTGTATGTAAATTATGGGACGGTATCTGCACTGTATTGTGCCTTCCTTTCCCTCCTTCCTTTTCTCTTGCTTTATATTTCCTCCCTTACTAACTGATTTTTTCCCCCTCATAGAGTCAACAATGAAGTGTATAAAATGTACCACTGTTTCTCTTTTATGGATTTGTCTTTTGTCATTCACACAGGTGGAGTATGTCGTAAAATGTGACATGTCTGCCATACAGAAGGTTTTGTACCGCCACATGCAGAGAGGCATCCTTCTCACTGACGGATCAGAGAAAGACAAAAAGGTGAACTTTTTTAGGGTTTGTTGCTGACATAAGAAGGTCCCTGAGTTTTGTTATATAACTGGAGTTACAGTTGCACTGAAGTTTTTCAAAAGATGAAAAGTATATTGCAGCTTTCATTGAACTTCTGAAGCTAGATCAAAGCTTTTAGCCTTAGCCTGAAAGCTTTTGTGCGTAACTTTGTGATAATAATGAACGTTATTATTACATTCAAGCCATTGCCAAATGAGTTGCTGCAAAGCTAATTAAAACTATGAGCTCCACACAACTTTCTTTGTGTTTGTCAGTGTGGCTGTGATCTCAGTTGAGAGAAATGGCAGTGATATATGTTAATGCTGTCATTGCAGGTTTAAACTAGCATAAAGACAAGTATCATTGTTTCGATCTGGCATTTATTGTTTTTCATTCATGTTACAATTTTCTCCAGGGCAAAGGAGGAGCAAAGACCCTGATGAACACTATCATGCAGCTGAAGAAGATCTGCAACCATCCATACATGTTCCAGCACATTGAGGTGAGTGCTGCTAACACCAGGATCGCTGATACTGGCTCTTAAAAGCTTATAAATACTGACAAAGGAAAATATGACACTGGTTTCCACTTCGGCCCCGATTTTCATGAAACTTGGTGAAAGGGTGTAGCATGACACATTACATTTGGGAGTGGATCCTAATCACAAGGAGGATACACACATTATTTTTTTTACTAGTAGATAGGGTGTTTGTGCAGCATTCATGTGGTGGCAGAATAATTGAAAGCTGACTTCCCAACTAGGAAAATTGACACTGCATTAACATGGTGAGATATGGCCTTCCTTGGCTTGCCTTGGAGAGGTACCCCCTTTTTTTTGGTAATTTATTTTTTTGTTCAAGTTTTTGTTTAAGCACTAACATCTGGGATGTGTTTATGTTCTTGTTATAACTTTAAAACAAGTCTCTCATAAGAAAACATTTGTAAACGTAAAGATTTAAAGTAATAATCAGTCTGCCGTTACAATACACAAAGTTCCTGGCTTAATTTTTAAGAAGAGGGACTTGGGTTTGGAAGTCTATCCCCAGGACAGAACAGGACAAATTCATATTGTGGATGTTAGTTAATTATTTAAAAAGGTAAATGTTCTCTGTTGTAGGAATCTTTTGCTGAGCACTTGGGCTTCCAAAATGGTGTCATCAGTGGGTAAGTCAGCCAAAGAAAGTGTTTCCTTTACATGACACACTTCATTTTACTGTGTTGTTAGCATCCAATGCTAGAAATCAGGAAAAGTGACATAATCCTGTATGTGTATTAACATAGCCTTCAAAGATATATTATTTGTATGAGCTGAAAAACATAAGTTATGAAGGGATTTTGTAACACTTCAACCTTCCTTATTTAGCATTTATGAGCACCATATAACATTTACTATTATACATAATGTTTTTATAAAACACTTATAGTACATGTTTAAGTGTTTATTATAAGACAATATTCATAGTGTGTGTGTGTGTGTGTGTGTGTGTGTGCGCGCGCATAAATTTTTCATTTAAACTTTAATTATTCAGGAAGGTTCATTGAGAGGCAGCCTCTCTTTTGCAGGAATGCCCTGTTCACATTCACACAGTTACACAATCATACCTGGAAGCTGCCCAGTACCCTGAGCAGCTCCACCGGAGCGGTTGGAGGTTAAGGGCTTTGCTCAAGGGCACCTCAGTGGTGGTAATGAGGGACGGACATGCGCTGCTCTTTCACCCAGATTTATATATATATATATATATATATATACTGTGTATATATAT
>NC_045737.1:15820810-15826048 GCF_008692095.1 Etheostoma spectabile | reverse complement strand
ATATATATATATATATATACTGTATATATAGGAAGACTTCTCCTACTTCTCTATGAAAATTTGTTTATAAACCATCCTTTACAAAAGGTACCTGCAGAAGGAGTAGGTGAAAACATAATAATACACAATCTGCCTACAACTATATTATAGTGTGTTATAAAGCAGTTATTATTATGTACAGCTTATAAATGCAAAATTAGAAGGCTCAGATTGATGGTTAGATGATGGTAACACATCACATAGATGCATAAAGAAATTCCAACTAACAACACAAGTTGTGGCTTCCGATCATGTGTCTTATGTTGTTCTGAAGATCCAATTAATACTTTAATCATTAACACTAGATTGTTTATAGAACACCAGACACTTTCTGAACAACAAATGAATTACCATTTATTAACAACATTGTTTGCACTGTTATCGTAATTTTTTTTTTAAACTCTCGCCAAAATGCAATCTAGGGTCTTTTTGTGAATGTACCCTAGTCAAACTTTAGTTTAAAAGCGTAATAAGGACAGAAGCGACACTTTTAAGATTTAACGTATTCTCGTTTTTGATCAAATCTCCTTTTGAATGGGAGAGCTAGGGGAACTACTATGATAGCATCAACATTAACATTTTTAAACCACTAAGAAGGCTCGACACAACATGAAACTTTGTTTTGAAGTATCACCATGGGCTCTACACATGAACTCGAGCATTGAGAACATTGTCTGTTTACACACAGTTTACTAAAAAAGGTTTTGAACGACTTACTTTAGCAGTTGGTTTTTCCGCTCTCTGGCATCTTGCCAGTCAAAAAATGTTAATCTCCGAACGCACAAAATCCTGGGCAGTGTTTTTTACCTTCATAGTGTTTAAACATTTTTTACAGTCACGTAACGGGAATCGCATGCTGCAACTGACAGGTCTGATAGCCGCTTAAACTTACATGATTGTCTATTTTTTTTGTGTCCAGTTAGCAACTTCTACTTGTTCTACTGTTGTTTACTGGCAGAATACAGCCGTTCGTAGCCTATGGTGCCGACTTCTGACAATCTACGCTGTAGCCTAGTTTATTCCCTCCAAACCAGTTGATGGAAACAAACCTATTTGCATTTCTTTTTTTGCAACATTTCAAAAGTGTTCCTAAAATTTGCTGGGCAGTTGAATGGTATTACAACTATGGGCAGTGTTGGCCTAAAGGTTAGACGTGCGAGCTTGTGATTAGAAAATCCGGCAAGATCAATTTGGGTGGGTTACTGAGGTGCCCTTGAGCAAGGCTCTTAACCCCAACCGCGGCAGCGGAGCTACTTCATGGCCACCAGATCAGACTGTGGTTGTGTGGGGCAGCTTCCTGATGTGAATATGTGTGTATACAGTATGTGCGAATGCAATCAGGGTGTTCCTGCAACAGAGAGGTTACCTCTCAGTGAAACTTTCCTTAAAAAATCAAAGCACTGTTGTGCCAAAGTACAGCCTCACAGAGCTTCTAGCACGACTGTAGACTCTTGTTACAGAAACAATACACCGAACAAATAGCATCAAGGCATTATTGCCCACTTAGACCGTTACCCGCTGCCAAAATAGATGCCATTGAGACTTTAATAATCAATATATTGGTAATAATGACTCATGTTTTGCCTCATTACCTCCACCCAGGCTTGATCTGTATCGAGCTTCTGGGAAGTTTGAGCTCCTAGATCGCATCCTGCCCAAGCTGCAGGCCACCAACCACAGAGTCCTGCTGTTCTGCCAAATGACCACTCTCATGACAATCTTGGAGGACTACTTTGGCTACCGAAACTTTCAGTATTTACGTCTTGACGGTAAGGTCACACCCCTACTTATGTTTTAAACGTTTTATGATCATCAAATCTACAGGTGATTACATTTAAATAATGTGTACAATGTATAATAAATTATTATTAGAGGTGTCCCAAACCGTATAGGTGCTGATCAGGGCATATGTGAATGTACTTACTAGGGATGTACCGATCCGACTTTTTCAGTCCCGATACCGATACCCGGGCTTTGTGTATCTGTCGATACCAATCCAATACCGTTGTTGAATTAATAATAAACTGTATGCCTTCCACCTTATACCTTCCTTCCACCATGTGGAAGAGACTAAGGTCACCAGACAAAATAACATAGATGTAATGTATTGAATTTCATATTGTTATTTAAAAAACAATTGTGCATTCAAATCAAAACTAGAATGTAATCAAACTTAAAATAAATTTAAATAAATAAAATGTAGCATTATAACCAAAATAGCACGTTGGTCAAACATACAATAGTAGTCAAACAGTAACCAAACATTGGAAAAACTGGATCAGCCCCTGGATTTGTTAATTGTTCCAATCCCCGATCCAGCAATTTTGTCAATATCGGGGCCGATATCTGATCTTAATATCGGATCAGTGCACCCCTAGTACTTACCAGGTAAAATAAATCAAAGTCCGATTCTTTCTTTACTGTACTCTACTGGGTTTTGTCCACCTTATCTGGTTAAAGTGCTCTATGCAAGCTCTATGCAAGCAGTCCAGTCTCACACCACCTTGCAGTAACTCGCAGTTTAGTGTGTTATGTGTGTTTTATGGCAATAATTCAAGATTTTGAGAGAAGCTTACAAAATGCTGAAAATGAAAGTCAGACAAACATTTTTAGTTTGAGGTGAAAAGTTTCAGTCAATGAATTCACGTAAGTATTTTGGTCTACAACCCAAGAATGGAAGGAATAAAAAGAACCAGGGTATCATTTTGATAATCAGCTTTTACACCATCCACTCAGCATTTTCAGAAAGGAACTGAATTAAGAGACTTGTCTCAGATATGCAGCTGAGGACTGTGAACCTGCTTAGTTAGCAGGATTTAATCATACATATAAACTGGGTGTGAAATGGTTTTGTCACATTTTAAACCCTGCCTAATTAGAGAGACCACATGGCCTTTTGAAACACCTCTGGAAATGTTAAATTATTCAGAGATGAGGCCCAGTATACGGGTGACACTTTGACTTTCACTACGCTTTAGAACATAAAGAATGAGAAAAAGTTGCACTCTTTCCAAAGAAACTCTTCATTTCGAAAATGATCGTACTTTGGTGTTTTAGGAACAACCAAGTCTGAGGACCGAGCAGCCCTGCTGAAGAAATTTAATGAGGAAGGATCTCAGTACTTCATTTTCCTGCTCAGCACCAGAGCCGGTGGCCTCGGCCTCAACCTGCAGGCTGCCGACACTGTCGTCATCTTTGACAGTGACTGGAACCCACACCAGGTACATCCATCCGGAGAGTTTATTATTTTAACCTGTAAGGACTGCGTTTGTGCTATCACTATAGAAAGTGTCCACTATGTTGTTTATAGTGTTGGCAGTTCTTGATAGAAGACGCCAAAGCAGTTTTACTAAAGGGTGTTTTAAATCTCCTCTTTTACATTGATATGATCTAATATCTTCTCTTTCACCTGCTGATTCCAGGACCTTCAGGCGCAGGACCGGGCTCACCGCATCGGTCAGCAGAATGAGGTTCGTGTGCTTCGTCTCTGCACCGTCAATAGTGTGGAGGAGAAAATCTTGGCAGCTGCCAAATACAAACTCAACGTGGATCAGAAGGTCATCCAGGCGGGCATGTTCGACCAGAAATCCTCTAGCCATGAACGCCGTGCCTTCCTCCAGGCCATTTTAGAGACTGAGGAGCAGAATGAGGTACACTCTAAGTTTATAACTTGGGTTTTATTATATTCCTGTTATTTTTATTTTAGTAAGACGAGGTATTTGTGCTTAATTTTATATTTGTATATGTAAATGTAGGAGGCCGTTAATAGATTTCTTCCCTCTAGTTAAATTATAGATACTGGTTTTGATTGAATTACTGCAGAGACAGCAATCCTTCACTTATAATATCACATGTTTGCTGCTTATCTGTTATTTGATCAAATCTGTATGCTCTGTGGGACTGTTTAGTTTTAAACTGATTATTCGTGGCTTCTGTTCTCCTGAAACAGTTAAAACTGTCTTTTGATGTTCTTCTAAATGTAGGAAGAAGATGAGATACCCGATGATGAAACCCTCAACCAGATGATAGCCCGCAATGAAGATGAATTTGAGCTTTTCATGGTAAGAAAAGCACACATTTTTGTGAGCTCTAATCAACATTTAATTTGCGGAGTGAAACTCCAAAATAACCGGTCTTAAAGAAGAGAAGCTGACAGCTGGTTGTCTGTAATTCATGTTAAATGTCATCGTTTGTTCAGGCACCATCAGACTTGGCAACAACTGTCCCCCATACACTTCCTCTTTCATACTATATGTCTGAATTGCCATGGATACAGGACTTACAGTCACCATGTCACTCACAGTGCACACAGTTTAACAAAGTTACACAACTCTGTTTGAAACGTCTAGTACAGTTTTCTGCGTCTTGGCTCAACTACTAGTTTGATAAATTCTAACTGGCAGGGTGCAAGATATTAAATATTCATGAGCTACTGGAAGCCAGCCAAATGACATGGTTGACACTCAGTGTGGTAACTTTGTCCAAATGAGTTATGCGTAGCATAGCTTAAGATTCTACAGAATAGCTGAAATATGCCTCCTCCAAAATAACTACATGTTGGGGCAATGCCAGCCACAGAGAGTGAAAGATCTATGATTGGTCACCTTGGCTGCGTAGCCTTCTTTTTTTCAGTAAGATTCCTCTAACAAAGCCATCTCTGCAAACCATTTGCTCACTGCAATTCCAGTTCTCGATCACAGTGAATGAAGGGACATGAAGATGGCAGTAGTCTCCTGTTAAGTGAGATAAAGTGCGATAGTCCCACAGCTTGTAGTCTCGCTTTGCCAGACCCTCCTCCAAAGCGCGCTGGAGGAGAGTCAGGAATTGGTGTCAGGAATTGGAGAGGAAGGAACTTGTTTTGGTGGAACATGTATACGTTTAAAAGTTTAGTCGTGCAACAGAAAACTCATATTGGACAAATAGTCTAGCTAGATATCTGGATTTACCCTGCAGAGTTCTGACAAAAGTTACCCATAGTCCTCATAAATCGCCCGGAGTTTAAAATGCCAACACAGGTGAGCGAATATCCGGCTTAATTGAGTAAAATCCGGCAGATTTTCCAGTGGCAGGGGAGCTATCCCAGAAGTAGAACGTCAACGATATAGACTACCCAGCTTGTAACTAGGGCTGCATGATTATGACCAAAATGATAATCACGATTATTTTGATCAATATTGAGATCACGATTAATTATCACGA
>NC_045737.1:15820182-15820795 GCF_008692095.1 Etheostoma spectabile | reverse complement strand
AACCAAAACAAATTTTATTGTCACATAGGCTATTTATAACTACTTTCACATCCATATTATGCCACATTATTCTAATGTTGAAATTGTATGTTGTATAGACATACAGCTGCAACACATGTAAATGAAAATTAGCTATCTGAAATAAATAGCGTAGGATATACAGTGTGTGTGTGTGTGTGTGTGTGTGTGTGTGTGTGTGTGTGTGTGTGTGTGTGTGTGTGTTTAAATTTTTATGAACTATGATATTCGGGCCATGGGTCACATCTCTGGCCCAGGTCCAGCAGGCTCCGTCTCACACGCTGTTACTCTACAAACTGAAGTTAGTTTCAGTCAATAACTTCTTCTGTGTTTTTCGCCGTGGCCACCGTGATAGCAGAGTTACCAGCGGAAACACTAATAGTAATACAGATTTGCCTCTTATGCTTAACAATGTACAGCTGCGTTAATAACAATTAAAACTGTGGACAAATGTGGAAGTGTAGACCGGCGCTGTGTCTCTTTGTGTTGCTAAGAGCCGTTTGTGAGTTAAAGGGGGCGGGGCTGCGCGGAGAGTAAGAGAAGAGATCCAACACAGGCATGGCTTTACAGAAGAAATGGGTCATGTAACGCAAAA
>NC_045737.1:15818466-15820172 GCF_008692095.1 Etheostoma spectabile | reverse complement strand
CATATCCATATAAACAACATTGCTTCGTTTGTGGAGAGGCAGCGGATGCGAGGACGTTCGGTGCACCGGTGTGACCTGGGAAAAATTAAACTTGCGCCCTTGAGCCTTGTGAGCTAAAAGACACTAACTAGCACCATCTAGCACTGGTCACTGCTGTTGTCTGAAAAACAACACCGAAGGGACCAAATGTTGCGTTTACTGGTAAACTGGTAAACCTTGTGACAGACGCATAACCGACTACTATCTGTTGAATTTTCCTCCCGTTACTCTGTCCTCTGTGACTGTCTACATCTAGAAACTAAGCTGCGCGGTGCAGGGAACAACTCGGACTGGCACATGATCAGTCAGTGGTTTACTGAGCGGTAGATTGGCTTGGCGGGGGAAAAAAAAAAACATCACACAAATTTGATCGTAGGAAGCCAAAATCGTGATCGTGATCAAAATTTGATCAATTGTGCAGCCCTACTTACAACTGTAGCTATATTAGTACATGTGAAGCCCACTGTCGCTCTATATCACCAAGTAAGTAAAATAATGCAAACACAGAACAGTGGCGCTTATAATTAACGCCCAATATGGCCTTATCATGTACATTACATCCATGTAGTGATGTGGGTGCGATGTCAACAGGAGAAATCTGTGAGTCTGCCGTTAACCCTTGATTCAGGTATAAAACCACCTTAAGGGTTCCATTTACGTGGTATAACCTAAAAAAACAAGAATTTTGTCACTATCTGCTCTTCAAACTGAGGTGTCTTTTCTTCTCTTTAGCGCATGGACATGGACCGACGCCGGGAGGAAGCCAGGAACCCAAAGCGCAAGCCTCGTCTCATGGAGGAGGACGAGTTGCCTTCTTGGATCATTAGAGACGAGGCTGAGATCGAACGGCTCACGTATGAAGAGGAGGAGGAGAAGATGTTCGGCCGAGGGTCACGCTGTCGTCGGGATGTGGACTACAGCGACACCCTGACTGAAAAACAGTGGCTACGGGTAAAGTCTGAGACTTTATATCAATCTATGACATTGATCTTTTTATTCAACTGCAATCCATGGTGTTGTTAGTTATGAACCCTAATAGTAATGAAAGCGCAAACCACAGTGGCTGCAGAACTGTTCAAAAAGTGTTTTTTTTCCACTTCTTCACTGTAGAAGTAGTGATAAATATTGTTTATTGTATTGACTGATTTGATTTGCATGGACACTCCACACCTGTTGGAACACTATACTTGTTTAGATATTAATTCAGTGTACACTACAGTCTACTACAACTAATATGCAGTCTCATTGTTTATTTTCAAGACTGCCACTGCAACCTGCCCTTTATTTTGTCTATTACAAAGAATCTTTTTTCTTTTGTATTTTATTTATGGGCACATTACCAATTCATAAATTAGGGTTTATAATCTATCCAAAGAAGAAGTTACAGACAAGTAGCTTGTTCGTTATGGTCCAGCTCCCAACACTTTCTAACTTCCCTACCTTGTCTGTGGCTCTCATTTCATCAGACTAGACCAGACTAAATATTTTCGTCAACGACCTTTTTTTCCATGACGAGACGTCCAATTCTTATGCACCAATGTCCAAAAACGCTGACTAAGACTTTTTTAACATGCATTATTGTTGACAAAAAAGACGACAGTGAAATGTTTTGCATAAAATAAAAACTAAGAAACTCTCTCTTCATTTTTGTCTACAATCGTCTCTAC
>NC_045737.1:15790024-15818456 GCF_008692095.1 Etheostoma spectabile | reverse complement strand
TGAGCTATGAACTAGTGCAGTGCCCGTTTGGAGAGTGTGCCTGTTCCAAACAGCCCAGTTGCTTGGTTTCTAACATTTTTCGCCCCACTAAGCATGGTTAAATCAGACGCGACTGGAGATTCGGCGTGTCCCCTTTTTTTTTTGGTATAGCCATCACACATCCAGGTAGCGGTGTGGCCCGGGCGGGGGAGGGAGGAAGCCCAGTTCAACTTGCTGGAGAAGCCAATTTAGCATGTAGCAATATGCCCCGGCCCCAGGCAAGGTGAGGGAGAGAGGGAGGGAGGGAGGCAGGAAGCCCGGTTTAACCTGCTGCAGAAGCCGCTACAGCAAGTAGCGATGTGCCCCGGGCAAGGGGCACAAGGAGTGATGGCGAAGCTGCTCTTAAACAGCTTGCAGAGCGGCTGGAGAAATTTATGCAACTGCTGGCAACAAAACAACGTGCTGTGGAGCCCAGTAGCCCTGGCGCTTAACATGTGTCTGTGTACAATTGTATTTGCATGACGGAAGACGCTCAATATAAAACCATATGCGTTTAACAAAGTTGTATTCAACAAGTGTATTTTGTCAGGTAATTATGACAGTATACATATCCAATAAATGACTGCAATGGTTTGTGATAATTGTACATTTTCCACAAATGTCAGTGATCCTATAATTCCATATCATATGTGGGTATTTAAAATGATTGTGGATCAACTTTGTTTTTTTTCTGGCTCTTCTCCACTTCAGGCCATTGAGGATGGAAACCTGGAAGAGATGGAGGAGGAGATCCGACTGAAAAAGCGCAAACGCAAAAGACGCCAGGACAAAGACTCGTCAAGCAGAGACGACGGGGGCTCTAAGGCCAAGAAGAAACGTGGGCGTCCACCAGCTGAGAAACACTCCCCCAACCCCCCGAAACTCACCAAGCAAATGAACACCATAATCGACACGGTCATCAACTACAGAGATGGGTAAGCAGACATATGTACACCTTCTTAGGTGTCAAATGTACAAATGTAACTTACAGCATCATTACAGTAATTACAGTGATTGTGCATTGGGCTGTGAAGGGTGCTCAACATGTTTCTGAGAACAAAGCAGTACTGGGGCTGAACACATTCTGTGTAGACACTGATTGAGACCTAAAATATTACTGTTGTGCTGGTGACAGTAGAGATGAGGCGTAACACCCACTTTAGACCTGGGGAAGATGTTGTAGAAAGAGTCAGAGTTGTAGGCATCACTGCTGTAGAACATCATTTGTAAACCTGCTAGGGATGTAACGGCATGAAAATTTAACCTTACGGTTATAGTGACCACAATTATCACGGTTTTCAGTATTATCGCGGTATTTTTAAAAGTGTGGTCAATATGTTCAGAAAGCACAGATAGGCCTACACAAGCTAAAATAGTTTCAAAAAGTGTAACAGTTTTTTATTATATTACAAAAATATAGGCAATAGGCATGTAAAAACTATTGATAACTGGCTACTGAAACACTGGCCGGCTGTAAGGTGTCCGGTAAAAACTTGAACCAGAGATATCTGACTTTGAGATCCAAGAAGATTTATTTCCAACTCCAACATGAACTTGAACGTGATGGACATTATTTACCAAACCTAAAGGTTTACTCCACAGGTTAGTCTGTTTACACAACCTGAATGTCAACACGTGGCTGCACAAGTAATATTAAACAATCTGCACATCTATCAGCTATGCAATAAGAAACACAGCAACAGCAATATTATAGAAGTGATAATATATATTTCTCTCTCTCTCTCTCTCTCTCTCTCTCTCTCTCTCTCTCTCTCTCTCTCTCTCTCTCTCTCTCTCTCTCTCTCTCTCTCACCCCCCCCCCCCCAAATAAATGTCGCAACACATGCTAAATATATCCACATCGGAGCAGAACACTTATTACTTATTGAACTATAAATAAACGTAGTTAACGTTTACACAGATAATGAGGGAGTAAAACCCATGACAGTTTAGCGAGCTACAGAATAGTTTTAACTTACGTTCTGTGCTACGTAGCTACATAACTTCAACAATTCCGAACGGAAAATAAAAAATTCCGTTGTCCTGCTGCTACATTCTGTCTCCTTCTCCAGTCTGAGCGTGAGTGCTTAGCAGGAGATCAAAGCGGTGATGATTTTAGGAGAGAAAGCACGCGTTGATGTCCTAACTATGAGCTTTTTACAAGGCTGGTGAATGTCCTGAGTGCTTTTATCTCCTCTTTCCAAAATGATTCCAACTTCAAGAAAAGAAACACAAGTTGGAGGCTATGCAGTGCGCGGCAACTTCAGGAGCCACAGTTGAAGCTGGGAAGGATTAAACACAGGGTTTCCATACTATGGTAATCCACTGCAATAATAGGGATATTTTAAATGAAAAGGGTAATTGTTACCGTCAGTATTTCTACCGTGGTTTACCATTACACCAGTAATCGTTACATCCCTAAAACCTGCGTATAGCACAGTAATGTATGTGAGTGATTAACATTTTTAGACGCTTTTGCGTTATAATTGGCTATATGTTCAAATTAAGGTTATACCAGTAATATACAACAATATTTTGTCCAGTTTAAACAGATGGCTCTGGGTTTTGCTGTTATCAGCTGCTTCCACAACAAACAGACACTTTGAAAAATAAAGACAAAAATTAAAGCTACAGGCCTTAGAACAATAAATTCAATTTTACTTTCATAAATATCCGTTAAAACTAGAACCGCCGGGCTTTTTAGAGTATTCCAGGAGAGGGGAGAAGCTGAGGAGAGTATTTGTGTGGTCCATGCTTATGTTATGTGTCTCTGTCTCTCTCATATTCACCCATGCATTAAACAAGTGTATTTGTATTCCCATTACTCAAATATTTACTGGCTGACTAGTATGCCGAAGCGTTTTCCAGGAAACTGCTACCAGCCTTTCCAGAAGTCAAATTCTTTCCTCTCCCAGTTGATGGTTGTTCACCCCAGAGCATCTCAATCATAGCTCTGGCCCTGCTCTCACTTCACTAGACTGGGACAGAGTTTGAAATTTCCATTCCCTGATTTTAGGATTCCTAATTTGGTTTCCCTATTAAACAAACTAAACCTCCAAAGTGCAAAAAATAAAACACGAGTGCAACTTAACTTTGCTTCCTGGAAGTTATTCAATTCATAATCTCTTTAGTGGAGCGAGGCAGCAGTCTAGGCTCTATTTCCTCCAGAGGAATTTAACACTAGAACTGCCTTAGCCCAAGACATTTATGTAGGGATAAAACTAAATTGCATTATTCCATCATTGGGTTTCCTTCCTGACTTGATTTTTCCTTAATACCTTTTTTTTTTTTACTTTACAAAAACAAACCCCCTTCAGTTGGAAGCAGAATTGCAGATTAACATTGATGCTCTCGTCCGTGGCCGAATTGATGCATTTATGATGCACATATAATCACTAATAGTGAAGTCCCTATAATATCAGGAATGTGTGACTCATTTGTGTGACTCATTTAAACAAAACACTACGTTCATAAATTGTGTTATTTTTATAAGTTGGTGTGGATGTGCGCAATCATATGGAAGGGTGTGTTGTCTGTGTTGACGGTAACTATCTGGATCATTACTGCATCGGGTGGCAGCTGAAAATATTACTTCTAATAATGAATACTGTATGAAACGATCACATTTTAAATTGCTACGTTTTGTGTGGGTTCAAGCTGTTAGACAAGCTGTTTGGCTGTGTATGGTGTGTGAGGGCTGCGTATGTGTGTTTCCTTGATTCAGTAGAGATGTAGAGTGCTCTATAAAGGGTAGCTACCGTTTTTCTCAACCTATTTTCCTATGTTTTTATGTCTTAGTGAGAGAACAGCAATCTTTGAAATTGGTCCGGTATAAAGCATGGTCGCACGGTCGGTAGCTGCGAAACAAGTTAATAGGGAAATTGTGCAGCTTGTATTTACCTTTAACAAAAATGCTTGCGTTGCCACTGAAATCCTCAGATTAATATTCTGAAGGAGGGTTCGGAAATTGCGTTCACTAAATCCACCAGACTCCATGTAAATAAACAGTGATTTTTATCGTCGTAAAATACATGCAAAGTCGACAGAAACAAAATAAAACGATGAAAAGCTGTTTGGTCGTCTTTCAACTCCACCCATCACAACTCTAGTTTTGGTTAAAATGAACAAATAGTTCACCGAAAAAAAGTTATTAAAAAGTATATATATATTTTTTTTTTAAAGGGAGTCTGGTGGGTTCAGGTGTAGTGACTTCAGAGTTGTTTCTGGTTAAACAGAGAGGTCTCAAAGAGGTTTTAAAGTTCTGTGTCTGAAGGGTTCCTTTGCGTAATGTTGTCAGACAAATATTATAAATATTAATCTGAGCATGTCAGTGGCAAAACATCACTTTTGTTAAGGTAAATACAAGCTGGACAATTGCCCCATTAACTTACATTGTAGCTTGTTTCGCCGCTGCCTACTGCAGCGATCTTGCTTAATACTGGACCAATGTCAAAGATTGTTATTTCCCAACAGTCACTTAAAAAAAAAAAAAAAACATAGGAAAATTTGGACCAGGTTGGGGAAAAAAAACATCAGTTACCCTTTAATGACCCGTCAGCCCAAACAAAAGGATACAGGCGCTCTTGGGCATCTAACTATCCAGCCGTTCTAGTGTTAAGGTGTACAGTTCATACATATAAAATGTGTTACACACAGACGTAAAATCTATTTTGAAACTAGTTTTTTTTACCGTCTTTCTGTCGGTAGCCATTAGAGAAGTTGAAGCCGTCATGGTCACATTTCCATTCATTCCGGTGTCTTTCACAGAACTCAACAATTGGGTATGTTCCCAGAGGTTCCCGTTGCCATAACGCTGGGCTGAGAGGCATCACACTTAATACATCAAAGGTGTAGAAACCCATTTTGAACATACCATCCACCTTTTGTGATTTCAGCACAGTTTACACAGTTATCTAAGCTCACAGCATGTTAAGAAGTCAGAGGCACCGCAGTGGGGTAATTGTACAATATCCAAGTTATCTGGGATCAGCAGCCTTGAGACTAGGCTGAACTACCTTTAGCTGGATTTTTTTTATTTTGAAAATTGATTTAAAAAGAAAAAAGGAATCCAGGAATGTTTTATTTTTGATAATACAAAAAAGGGTCAAATATAGTAATTCAACAATTTCAAAAACATGATTTCAAAAAAAAAAGAAGTTGTTTCCCCTATCTCAACTCACTATACAACGCAGATGTATAATCGGCAGCTCATTTTCTTTTTCTCACCATTTTCTTTTATGTACATGTATTTGTACATGTATTTGTTCTGAAGCTTTGTAAATTGTAAACTGTGCTGATCTGAATCATGTTCCTGTAGAAAAAAAAAAACAAATTGTGGACGCATACAAACATGAAAGTTTTATAAAGTAGTATAAGTAGTTTTCACATACAAGGAATTTGCCTTGGTGTTTTGGCACATAACATTAACCACAGTGCAAAAGTGATTGAAATAATATAAAATAAAAATACACTTAGAATATTACAATAGAAGGCATGGGCGTGAAAATATATTATAGTTATATATATAAAAAGTCAGCAAGGTATAGTACAGACAGCAGACACACAGAGATGTGTATATATATCTATATATATATAGATATATATACATACACAGTGTGTGTGTGTGCGTGTGCGTGTGTGTGTGTGTGATTAAGTAATTATGTAAAGCAAAACTGGCAGGTGAAATTGAATTGAATTCTACGGATTCCACTGCCGCAGTAGGCGGATCCCTGTTTGTTGCTCTTGTCTGTACCGATTGTTACCAGATCCACATTTAGTTGTAGCTTTTCGTTTATTCAGTATATGTTTTTCACTCTCTGTAACTCTACACTCTGCCTTCTAGTGGACATTGATTAATCACTGACGATTTAAGGTCACAACAATACAAGTTGAGTGAGATAAGTCTTTTCATTTACTTTTCTTGCACAGCTTTTCCCAGCTGCTCCAGGATTTGAACTCCTTTCAAAGAGGCCTGTTTCTCTTGCCTCAAGATTGCTTGTTTAGGGATGTTTATGTTAACAACCAGAAGTTGATTTTGGCAGAATTTAACCCCTAAAATAATAATATATATCTATAATATATATAACTATAATATCAGGCATTGATAGTTTGCAGCAGATAGTTCAGTGTTGTAGAGATGTTTGTGTCGGTGTAAAAAATCTTTTTGAAGGAAGCGATGAGCAGCAATTGATAATTTATAATTGAGTAAACTAGTAATCTAATTGAGTGTGAAGTCTTTACATTAAAATGAATACATAGAGCCACAACAACTCTGTGTGCGTTTGTGTTTTATTCATCCTGCTCCATGAGCTTTTTGTTGTTGTTATTTATCATGGATTTAGTTGCCTTATTGCAATTCTTTCCATGTGCTCAGTTTCTTGATGTTTTCCTCCCTACTTGTAACAGCCAAACTGGCCCCAAGCATAAACACTTACTTATGAATTGTGCTGCATTATTCAACTTTATAAATACGCAATAATATAACATAGCACATTTCAAGAGGCAAAATTGCAATCAATGCACCAAGAAAAACAAGGAGTCTCTCGCTATTAAATGCTGCTTGTGAACTCTGATCAACCTGTAACACCAGGCAGTGCTGATCAAATGTGAATTAAGATTCTGTTGCCTATCTCTCGCATCAAATGTTTTCAGAAACATATTTTAGAAAAAAGTTTGTGAATTACCGACCAGGGTACAAGCGGCGGAAATGGGTTTCCTCAGGAGGGGGTAGAGCTAGGTGGAGGGATTATATCTCCAACGTGGCCTGGGAATTCCTTGGGGTCCCCTGCTGGAGCTGCCTCTCACGCGACCCAATACCGGATAAGGGAACATGGATGGGAGATGGGTGGATTTTGTGGATGGGTGGATGGGAGATGGGTGGATGGGTGGATGGGTGGATGGGAGATGGGTGGATGGGTGGATGGGTGGATGGGTGACCAAGTCCAGCCAAACCCAAGCAATGGCCTGTTGTGTTTGTGTGTGAGTGAGTGATATACTGTCCTGGAAATTGTTTTCTTTTGTTGTAGATTCAAATGGAGGCAACCCATATTTGTTTTACATTCATAAGACCGGACTTTGAATGTTGTAATTTCTCATATTTAGAATACTAGACACATAACTTTCCGGAGAGGTAAAAGGTACCTTAAGGATTGATGTCCTCGCAAATGGGGTATTTCATTATGATTTGTAATTATTTTGTTACCAGGTCAGGAAGACAACTGAGTGAGGTCTTCGTCCAGTTGCCATCCAGGAAGGAGCTCCCAGAATATTACGAGCTGATCAGAAAACCTGTGGACTTCAAAAAGATCAAAGTACGTCAGCAGTTATTGTGGATGAACAATAGGAGGATGATGATGATGATGAAAAGTGTGGTCAAAGAGCAGAAGACTTAAAAGATGAACGGCATCTTTAGCATGCTGTGTAGTCATAGAGCGGGGAAGAAACATTCAATTCAACAATTAGTTGGTAAATTGATTAGTGGATTGTCAAAAAATGACATATTGATTAATTATTTTCTGACATTTTAATCCATTACACAGATTACCGATAATAACAATAACCGTTGCTGCCCTAATCAACTTCATGGAAGAGTTAGATAATTTTTGACTCCCAAGAATGTAAGGGAAGGCACTGAATAGCATTTGAGAGGAATGAGTGTGAATTAATCTGATATTTTTCCATCAACAGGATCGTGTGAGAAACCATAAATACAGGAGTGTGGGAGACCTGGAGAGGGACGTGATGCTGCTTTGTCACAACGCCCAGACCTTCAACCTTGAGGGATCCCAGGTCACAACACCCCTTCATGTGGAACTGAAGTTTCTCCTATTGACTTCCTCTGATAAATCATTTTTTTTAATTCTCTGTTTAGCAGGGGTGGAATTCTTCTGGCTTTTCCGACCTGAAAATGAGGCTATTGTAAATCATGCAAATCCACATTCTTGGGGGGTGGGGGGGCGCAAGACACGTGTCGCGTAGTGATAAACATAATGACCGCTCACTGCTGTCAACGTTTTTTGTCCCTCTGATTCATGTCTTCATGCCACTCTGCAAGTAATCCATTCATTTGTCATAGATAGCCATGTGTAATGGAGAGCCAGAAGTGGTGCTGAAACATTACATTTCTCAATCAGTGTACAGAAAACAAGGTGTCAACCATTTTTGATCATCTAATAATTGTTTTTTATTGAGAAAAAACTCCCTCCTCCTCCAAAAACACTTTCCTTTTAGCTTTTCTGATATGAATAAGTTTCTGTATACTGTAACTATAAACTGAATAGCTTAAGGTATTCTCTTCAAGCATGTTCTTCCACTTAGCCACCAGCCCTTTTGTTGGGTGTTTCTCACAATTTTCTGTCAGTTTATGGACAAAACAATGAATATATTTCAGCAAAAACATAGTTCTGTTTTATCAAGTGATTTATCTCCCAAGTACACAGCTCAATTGCACATGGTGTGACACCCAGGGCATATACTTTTCCTCCTTTCTATCCTTTTGTTATTTTTCTAGAAAAGCTTGCCTTAGTCCTTAAAGCTTTTTGAAAGCTCTTATTTCTACTTGTGTTTACCAAAAGGTAGACTGTAAGGCATTACACTAACACCAAGGCAGAGCCTAGTTTCTCTGGACAGCGCTCTGTTTCATTGCTTTTTTAAGGAAATTTCAGTCAGTTGTGTATTTGATTCCAGTTTGGAATTTCTTGTAGTCAAATAGTAGGCATAGCCATTAATAATAAATGTTATTAATTTTGTTTATGGCACCATACCCAGCAGTTTAACTCTCCTTCCATGTTTCTCTCCATTAATGCTTAATCTCTCCTCTCCTTTAATTATCCACCTTTTGGCCAGCACGCTCTTCTCTCGCATATTCCAGTAATACATGTTATCCATGCTGTTTGAGGAATTGTTAATATCATCAGCTCTTCTTTTTTCACCCCCCCCAGATATACGAGGACTCCATTGTCCTTCAGTCTGTGTTTAAGAGTGCCAGGCAGAAGATTGCCAAGGATGAAGAGAGTGAAGATGAAAGCGATGAGGAGGAGGAGGACGAGGATGAGTCAGAAGCTGAGGGTAAGACGTACCATTCCATTTATAGGGCATGTGGATGAACACACACACACACACACACACACACACACACACACACACACACACACACACACACACACACACACACACACACACACACACACACACACACACACACACACACACACACACACACACACACATTTAAATTGTACACACTGTGAACACTGCTCTAGTTTGAGATATACTTTGCTATCATTCCAGAGGGAGCATAATGGGCACAAAAGAAACATATTATAATAACATAATGTAAAAGAAAGGAAATGAAGAACACAATTGCATATTTATTGTTGGACTACTAAACTATAAAAAAAAATAATAAATAGAAAAATACCGTTACCAATGAAAACCACTTTTTTTGTTGATAATGAACATGTTTAGATGGTGGGCTTTTTGTTTACCAATAATAATAATAATAATAATAATAATAATGATATGAAAACATCCTTTTTTGAACAATTGACGTTAGGGCTGCAAGTCATTATTGTTACGATTTTTTCACATTTATGTGAATTACCATTTACCAGAGCTCAAATTAACAAGTTGTTTAGATAGAAAGATATTCACTTTACTCATAAATAAAACATAAAAAATAATGACAAATACTCTTATTTGATAAGCTTTTTTGATCACTTTTTCTTTTTCCTTGTGCTTAATTCAGCCAAGTCTGTGCGGGTTAAGATCAAGCTGAGTAAGGAGCCGCGCAGCACCGACAAAGGAAAAAAGAGGCAAAGTCGAGGGAAGGCCAAGCCGGTCGTCAGCGACGACGACAGCGACGAAGACCTGGATGACAATGTATGTCGTTCACCTTCACTGCATCAGACTGGATTGTTAGTACATCTCCTAGCAAAAACTACACCGGGAAGTTAATTTAGCACTTTAAGTTAAGTTTGAAAAAGTCCAATTTTCCTCCAATTAATCTGGCAAAAGAGATTAAGAAATTCTTATGGAAAAGACACTGATCAAAAGTGACTATTGACTAAGGCTATTAAATTAATTTGATGTTATTGGTAGCCACAGCTTTGGAAATCTTACAGTAAAAGCTCATCCCTTATCATGCAGCATGAGAAATAGGATGCTGAGGGCTGTTTAAAAATGTTCATTCATAGTCCTGTTGTTTTCCTTCCAGTCATCAAATTAGCAGCTGTTTCACACCTGGAATCCCAGGTGCAGGTTATTAATTGCGGGAAGAAAACAGAAAAGAGCCGTATTCTTGATCTTCCCATATAGTTACTGTGAGTGAAAACAACAATTAAATGAAATTAGGCTTTCTATCAAATAATCTATATACAATATCTTATATTGATGATTCAAATAGTGTTGGGAGAAACACACACATTAGTTTCACAGCGGTAAGTAATCCAGTCCTTTCACACAGACAAGTAACCGCAAGAACTCTTTGGCCCTGTTTTCTTTTTGAAAACTACCATAAAATCACTGAAAACAATGTCGCCCACAAATTCGACATTAGTGCAGTTAAGGCTGCAACTAAGGATTATTTTAATTAGTTCATCCTAATATAGCTGCTTTCTTTTCACGTAGGTCTCAAAATGTATTGTAGTAAATGTAAGTGAAGCACAGGGATCTGTAAACTGAAGGTAAAATCTGCAGGAAGCTCAACAAGTGGCTTCATTAGACATGCAAGCCTCTACCCTCTGAATCAGAGCGGAGAGGGACCTTCAACAGGTGGAGCATTGAGTGAATAATACAACACTTTACGTGAACTTAAAAACCACCATACGACATGCAGCACAGAATGATCTCAACTACAGGTGAATAAGAGGAAAAGGTCTACAAATGAATTCAAACGTATCCAGGGAATCTACCATGTTGGGTTTTATGTATTACAATATTACATTATGACGCCATCTCTCAGTTATGACTCAATGTTACTGTATTACACACCTTCTATTGTGTTTATCCTCCTCTTCATCTAAGTTGCTGCTAGCATACAATACAACCAGTTATGGGAAATTGAAAGCCATGGCAACTGCCCCTTAAATAATTATTTTCAGAGAATTAGCACCTAATAGATCAGCCTCTGCCTCCTAACACACCATTATTAGCGAGTCTGAGAGATTCTTTGAATTCGGGGTGACCATGTGGCTTTTTTCTTTGTCCATAATACCAAGACTTTGACTTTGAAACCAGTATTAGTTTTTCTCATCTAAAAATTCAGTACTTCAAATTCTTTATTCCTTGTCATGTGCACGACAATTACAGTGATGCAGCTGTTGGCAATAAAAAATGTCAAATCTCAGACTTCTTCCGACTGTGCTCTTATAGATATGTATAAAAAATAGTATTAAAAGAAAGAAAAATAATTTGTTAGGAGGAACAAGTCTGATTACAATCTAAGATAAAATAGAGCAACATAAAATATACAAGGTTCGGGTTCTAACTCAGGGCTGTTTTGGGATTGAATCCTCGCTAACACCAAAGTAGAAATCCAGTTTAAGAGCATGACAAATACTTTTCGATATTGTACTTTAATATGAAATCTGTTAGGATCAGACACTGATCAATACTTGGCATTAGTGGGCAGCCGGAGGCAGGTTTTTATTAAATACAAATGTAGTGATTGATTTCCTCAGCTGGCTATGAGCCACAGTGGTAACTGCCTTTGTATGCAGTGTGTTCAAAGAAAATTCTTGTTGCTACTTAACCGCAGATTTAAAAAAATGGACATTGTTCCCTTTGCCTTTTTTTTTAAATGTTCTCTCCTCTGCCTCTTTCAGCCTTTAAATCTCCCTCTCTCTTACAGCAACTCTAGAGAACTTTTTGTAACTTAAAATAATGTTTCTAAAATCCTTTCAGTGGTTCATCAACTTGTAACAGGGTGAACGGCACTTCTGCATTTGCTTTGCTGCTCTCTACTAACTACTACTGCACTGCACAAGTTTGCCAGATCGGGTAGCAGATCTGTAGCTCCAATGAGACGTAATGGGACAATTCTGTTTTCAACCTGTGGGGGGACCAAAGTGGGAAAAGTTACATAGTGTTGCTTTGGACGTGCACTATGAGTTCCGGCATGGTCACTTCTGTTGACGTTCCAAGTAAATTCCAAAAACAAAACAGAGCAAGCTTGCCCCTCCGCCATGTTTCCGTAACTGTCATGACTAACTGACTGTCACTAACCCCCATCCCCTCCCCCAACCATCTTCTAGGTGATTGGCTGGACTGGTTTGTTGTAGTTTTGTGCACAGGCTGTGCCTCTAGTGTTTGTTTGATGTTAACGGCCCCTGAGTTGTCTCCCGAGACCGGGCTTTTTCACAGTGTAGGGGGGGGAGGGGGGGGGGCAGGCGGCTAGCGGCTAGCGGATCAAGGAAAGAGACCTATTTAAGACAAAAATGAAATTGAGCTGAAGCCATGCAGGAACTCATAGTGCACCTTTCAATGCCTTTTATCTCGATCTTTCTGCAGGATCAGTCGGACAAGAGCGACGATGACTGACCAAAGGAGGATATTGTTTAAAGCACTTATAAACAAAAAGGACAATATCTTCCATCACTGTTGTTTAGGTTCATATTCTGTATTTTTCTTTTTTTCTTTTTTTTTGGACTCCATTGTTCCTCTTTGCCTGTTTGTAGTCTGATTGTTGTAACTTTCTCCTACCAGCTTGAAAATGTATTACTAGTAATCAATAAGCTACAGCAATACCAATCCGCTTATATTCCTGTTTTTAAGACAATTTTTTAGTATATTTTTTAACTTTGTGCTTTAAAAAAGACGATTTAAATTCTGTATGAAAAAGGAAGAAAAAAAATATTTGGTCATGCTGTAGGCGCTTTTGCTTGATTTGTACTTGCTTGCACTTTTAGAAAAATAAATATACTGTAGATATTCAAATTTTAAATGTGAAACACACACGCGCACACACACACACACACACACACACACACACATAAATATATATATATATATATATATATAAGCCAGGGGCATCCAAGTTTTAATTTGGAAACCCACTGGTGATAAAGAAAAGGCAATCAATCAAGTTTTAATTTTTGGATTCATCACCTCGTGCAGTGCCAAATGTTCGGGAAATTGATTGTTAGCTAAAACGCTCCCCCCAACCAGCGATTGTCTAATCATAGCCTAGCAACCATAACTAGTCAAAATTTATTTCCCCACTGGCAAAACTGTAGTAATAGTGATACTAAAAGTCTGGAGTGTGGTGGCTTTTCAAAACTATATATATATATATATATATATATATATATACACGCATAGCATAAGTAGCTAGCTAGCTACAGCTGAGTTAATCTGCAGCGTCAATTGCCATTTCAGCTAAATCTACGGTCGCCAGCAAAAAATGAGAAGCCTGCTTTTATCTGGAATAAAATTTGCCATTATTTAAAAATTTACTTAGAATTTAAATAATAAATCTGCCACTTTTTTTATTGAAGATATTGAAGACTGCAAGGATGGAAAGCTTGACAGACATAGCAACAGTAACCACAAGGGGCGGGGCTTAGCACATTCAATAATTACATTTTAAGATTGTCATATATATCCGCCCAATGGATTTACAATTACTCAGCCATTAATGCTGAATGCTTCTTTTTTTTGTATTAACAGAAATGTAACCTTGCATTATGTAGGCGGCACATTATTTAGGTAAAGTCCACGTGTTTCATGTATCCTTTCCTGTAATGCTTTCTGGTTGTCGTGTATCAGAGCAGAATCTTTGAACTTTTAAACTTAATTTTCTCTTGCAGAAAGGAGCATTTGAGTTGATTGGAAACTGGATGCTTTAGGCTTTAGATTCATGGGGAAACACCTTGTTGTGATGAAAAAATAAACGTCTATTGTGGCTATACGGAGCTTTTTAAATCTTCTGAAAAAATGTTGCTCCTGTTGTAAAAAGAAAAGTTTTAGCTGGAATATTAAAAATCTAAAAGATGGTAAACAACAGAAAATATTACATAGAAAAAAGTATTCTGGGATTGAACATTTTGCTTTGAATGACTCATTGAATATAACAGTATATTTTGATTTATTTGGATTGAGGTGTTTGTGTTCCTGTATTAGTTTTGAGTCCTCATTTTTTTGGTTTATATGTCGTTTGTAGCATGAACTTTTCTGGCAGTATACTGTGTACATGCAGATATATATCATTTTTTGGTTTGTGTAACGTGCTCGCCGACTCTCCATAAGTGTAACTTAATTTTTGCTTTCTTTGCACAGTGTCTTTGTGGTTGTATTTCATAGCCCAGGGCAAATAAAATCTCTCTGATTTTCAGCACAAAATACATCTTGTTCATTTTATTCGCTGGGAGCCGTTTCTACCAGTGTAACAGGTTTTGCAGTGCACATGTCTCATGGAATTTACTGCTAATTGCCTTAGCAAATGTTCTTTTGCAAAAGTCTTAGATCTTAGTAAATAAAACATACAGATTTTGTGTTTCAGGTTTACTTTAAATCCCACGTGTACCACTGACTTCCCCTTCCATGTCTGTCAACACAACTGACGTTATTCAAATGATTATTTGAATTGTCTGCCTTAAAAAAAAATGAGAAGAATGAAATATCATGCAATGCTCCTTCACACTGGAAACATACACATATGACTACCGTCTTCTCTTTTATTTATATATATATATATATATATATATATATATCCTGTGGGTTCCAAGGATCAACAACACACTCTATTGTAAGAAACTTGCAGTCAATGATTTTGTTTATTTTAAAAACATTTTTGGGGAATTTTTTAGACCTTTACTTCCACAGGACATATGAAGACATGAAAGGGGAGAGAAAGGAGGAATGACATGCAGCAAAGGGCCGCAGATCCTATACCTCTCTGTGCACCTGCTCTACCAAGTGTGTTAACCCAGCCACATCAAAGATAAATACAGTTAACCCTCTGCGACCGAGAGACTCGTCTGCGAGCAAAAACAGCCCCTCTGATTCATAGTTTAATAATTTATCAACCATACAACACAGAAACTCACCAAAAGTTGCATCTAAAAGGTAACGAGTTAGCGGTTGCGGAGGTCTTTTCCGAGTCCTTCTAGCCTCTACAGGTGATTTTCAATCCAGCCTGGAACTTCCAGCCTCTTTCGTGGTTGTTGAACATTAAATACATAAATTCACAATAATCTCAAACACATTTAATTGTAAAAGTGGAATTTTAGCCAGGAAATAAATGAAAACCGAGAAACAGGACCGCAAAAAAAAAAATGTGGGCTGACAGTAAGGGTTGATGCATAGACTGTAAAAGTAAAAACAAAACGCCTCAATCGCCCCCTGGTGGCTGGCATAGGTCATAAATCCTGCCCCCTCCATGTTAGTTGATGTGACATGGTAGTGCTCATTTTTCTGATAAGTTTGGTTTATAGAAGTTATTTGATGTCCGCGACTGGTTGGGCTGGGGTATTGGTGGGACTTTGATACCGCGGCTCCACCAACACAAGATGGCAGCGCCTGTATTCAGGATATTACGGGCTGTACAGTGGGAGGAACTTCAGGCTGTATAAATAACAGGCAGACTGAATTTTATTGAACGGTTTTATTTTTTAGTGTTTGTGTACAGTTTAGCGTCCCAAATTCTGCTATGGCCCCGCCAAGACTCACCGATTGGTTGGGGTTAGGCATTTGACCTCCAGTGGCTAAGGTTAGGGTAGCCGATTGGTCAGGGGATAGGGGTTATGTTACGGGGAATTTTGGACACTAAACTGCACGTATACCAATTTTTAGAACATGATTTTTGAGTCATTCTACCTTTTAAAATGTAACAGGTTCAACAGGCATGGAGTTATCTCCACTGTAATGAAGGCTGGTTTGACTTCTGTCTACAATGCAGATTAGTCTATGGGATGCACCGCAATTCAGATTTCTCTTTTGTTAGTTAACAATTTAGACCAAATAAGTGCACAAGTCAAAAACAAGGGGATATATGTTGATTTGAACACAACTGTCTACTGTCGGGTTCATGATTTCATGGCGTCATGGCTGTATTTTATGGCTGCATGGGCAGAAGACAGGCCGTCGTACTGTACAGCTGGTCGGACCCTCCCACTCCGCACATCAAAACAGCTTTACTTTTTGTTTTCCTGTCTTTTTAAACAGAGCTTGACTAAGCCAATTCCCCCTGAAGAATGACCATCCATCGCCCCTTCTTTTTATCTCCTTCTTTGAAGTGCCGAGCTGTTGGGATAGACTTGAGCCCAGGAAAGAGGGGCAAATTGGATGTTAATCCTTGTCTGAGTGCCAGAGATGTCAGCTGGAAAAAGTCATGTGCCATTGCGATTTGTGCTATTCCTATGCAGCTTTTGTCCTGCATCATCACATTCTCCAAGCAGCAGATGCAAGTCCCTCCAGTCGCAAACTGATTCAGGGAATTTTCCTTCCTAATGGTTGATGAATGGTGATCTGAAAGGGCCAGGTGCTCTCTATTATTAGTTGATCTGGTGTTGTAGCCTGTCCACATTCGAGGCGGGAAATGGGCCTGATCGATGCTAACTCTTGCACAACTTAAAAGGAAAAGCGGGAAAAGGCTTTGTCTCCCTTTGGATTCCGGGGTTCACTATCAGTTTAACGCATGATCGAGGAAAAGCTCATTTTTCTTTGCAGTGCCGAGTCCTCTTAAGCTGAAAGCAGTAGTGGAATGTAATTAAGTACATTTACTCAAGTACTGTATTTAAGTACAATTTTAAGGTACCTTTTTTCATGTCACTTTTTATTTCTACTTTACTACATTTCAAAAGGACAAATTTTACTTTTTACTTTACTACATTTATCTGAAAACTTTAGTTGGGCTACTAGTTACTTATTTATTTTTAGTAAGGTTTTTGCACACAAACTACACTCACCGGCCACTTTATTAGGTACACCTGTCCACTGCTTCGTACACTTAATTTCTAGCAGCCAATCACATGGCGGCAACTCAGTGCATTTAGCATGTAGACATGGTCAAGAGAATCTCCTGCAGTTCAACCGACATCAGTATGGGGAAGAAAGTGATTTGAGTGACTTTGAACGTGGCATGATTGTTGGTGCCAGAAGGCTGGTCTGAGTATTTCAGAAACTGCTAATCTACTGGGATTTTCACGCACAACCATCTCTAGGGTTTACAGAGAATGGCCCGAAAAGAAAACATCCAGTGGCGGCAGTTCTGTGGGCGGAAATGCCTTTTTGATGCCAGAGGTCAGAGGAGAATGGCACGACTGGTTCGAGCTGATAGAAGGGCAACAGTGACTCAAATAACCACCCGTTACACCAAGGTGGGCAGAAGAGAGCATCTCTGAACGCACTTACGTCGAACTTTGAGGCAGATGGCTACAGCAGCAGAAGACCACATTGGGTGCCACTCCTTTCAGCTAAGAACAGGAAACTGAGACTACAATTTGCACAAGCTCATCGAAATTGGACAATAGAAGATTGGAAAAACGTTGCCTGTTCTGATGAGTCTCGATTTCTGCTGCGACAGTCGGATGGTAGGGTCAGAATTTGGCTCTACAACATGAAAGCATGGATCCATCCTCCTTGTATCAACGGTTCAGGCTGGTGTGTGGTTGTCATTGTGGGGGAATATTTTCTTGGCACTCTTTGGCCCCTTGGTACCAATTAGCATCGTTGCAACGCCACAGCCTACCTGAGTATTGTTGCTGACCATGTCCATCCCTTTATGACCATAATGTACCCAACTTCTGTGGCTACTTTCAGCAGGATAATGCGCCATGTCATAAAGCTGGAATCATCACAGACTGGTTTCTTGAACATGACAATGAGTTCGCTGTACTCAAATGGCCTCCACAGTCACCAGATCTCAATCCAATAGAGCATCTTTGGAGTGGTGGAACGGAGAGTTCGCATCATGGATGTGCAGCCACAAATCTGCGGCAACTGTGTGATGCCATCATGTCAATATGGACCAAACTCCCTGAGGAATGCTTCCAGCACCTTGTTGAATCTATCCACGAAGAATTGAGGCAGTTCTGAAGGCAAAAGGGGGTCCAACCCGTTACTAGCATGGGGTACCTAATAAAGTGGCTGGTGAGTGTATATGTTAAGTACAGCTGAAACGATCGATAGTCGATTAACTCAGTGATAGAAAATGAGTTGAAAAAAACTTAATTGACAGCTTGTTTGCTGGAAACAATTTATAATAACATTTTTGCATAAGACCTTTTATACAATTAAATGCAGCTCAAAGTGCTTGACAGTGTGATATTAAAAACCAAAGACATTAAAGATAAAAGAACATACATGACAACCTACATTGGAAAGCTCATGGGTCTAGCTTCACAAATAGGATTTATGGCTTTTCCTAACTGTAGGTTGGACAAAAACAAACATTGTGAAGGTGTCACTGGGTAATTTTAATGGCATTTCTCACTATTTTTTAGGTTTTTGAAACCAAATAATCAATTGATTAACAGGGACAAAAATCATACGACAAATCCATAATGGGAACTATACCATAGTTGTAGCCCTATGTAAAACACAATATGGTCCACACATCCAGCTATAACATTAAAATGCTGCTTATGTAATGCATGAGTAACCCAATAAGATACTATATAATATTATAACAGTCTGCATTGAGTACTTTCAATACATTAATGGTTGTTTTTAATCATTTATTGTTTTATGAAAAGCAATTTAAATTGCCTTGTTGCTGAAATGTGCTATATAAATGAACTTGCCTTGCCTTACTTTAATTACATTATCTTGATTATACTTTGAAACTTTTATTTAAGTAAGAATTTCAGTGCAGGACCTCTACTAGGAACAGAGTATTTTCACAGTGTGGTATATAAATAAAGGATCTGAGTACTTCTTCCACCTCTGGCTGATAGGCTACATGACAGACAGCTGTATGTATGTTGTACAGATTGTAATTGGGTTTTGCGACTTTATTAATACAATTGTCACCTTTTTTCTCACCCAATCTAACAGGTTGTCAACAATTCCCAAACACGTTTTACCCCCTGATACTGTCACTGAATGACATCCTGCAAAAATATAAACCTACTCCTTACTGTAATGCTTTATCCTGACCCCCACGTTCTGCCACAGCTCTGTGTGGAGACTGAAATCTTTAGATCAGACATACACGAGGCTGAGTTGAGCTTTCTGTGCAGGGTGACTCACTCTGTCACTTGCGATTTACTCAGGAGAATTAGGACCCCTGTATTTCTTCTAGCAGCCAGCTGAGGTGGGTCAGCTATCTAGGCACATTATATCACCCTTTAAAGAGTTATTGCCATATCTAATCTATTCTTTATTTAATGCTGTATGAATTCTAAAGTAGGCTACTCATAGTCCAGTGGCCAATGGCTTGTATTGAAAAAGGACATTTGTACGATAAAATATAAAAGTAGCAGAATGTAATAATCTCCCTGGAATTAAATGGCAGTGAGTGAATATATAAACGGTGAGTCCACAATCCTGCAACAGGCTCTGTGATGCTGTACTTAAACACTGTGTGCTTCGAGTTAAATGCCAATGTTTAGCAGTAGTCCATGAGCCAGGGAGGTTGATCGGTATCATTGGGGGAACAATTGCTATCATTGTTTTCTGGCAAGGTATACACCCCAGTACTAGAAGAATCACTATAGCTGTGCAGGGGTGGTAGCGAAATCACTTTTTTCAGCTTTTTAAAGTTACTAATCCCCTATGTTAAATTCTGTTTATGAAATCTGGTGTATATCTGGTCTAGGCTCATGGTAGGGATATTGTCAATATTCTGTAATATGGTGCATGGTATTGTTGGAAAGTGGACATTTTAGGCTTTCGTTTATACATACATGTTTGAGTTAAAAGTGTGCTAGCATTAATAAAACATGTTTCTTTCTTTTTTTCCCTTTTTTAAGTTTTGAAAAGTGATTTAAAAAATCTGTTACAAAGAAAAAATAAGCCTTGTTTTATTTCTTCTTCAACTTCACAAACAACAGTCCAAACTAACTACATACAAACTAATCAGTGTATCACACCTAGCCTAAAACCCAACCTGCTGGCAGCAGAAAAGATGGTGTTTTAGTGGTATTGATTAATTTAGAAATTCACATTATTCTTGATTAATAAAAAGACATGACATATCATGCTGTTATTTATTATTGATTTCATTTCAGTGGCTGATAGAAAATGGTATTTTAGACACTCACAACTATGCGCAATCCCCAAACCATTGATTGCCGGGCGCACCCAGCTGCAAACTAGTTCATTGTTTGCCAAGTAGCTTACTGCTGTCGTCATAGCCCGCAGCTGTCAGACCAGTGTTTGTGGTCACAAATGAACAATGTGCATTATTTTCTAAAGCAGATATTTAAAAGACCATTTTTTGAAGAAAAACGTTACCCGCCAGTCGCAGGATATTGTTATTAACCAAAGTTCTAAAAACGTGTTGTTCTCCAGGGGTGGAAAAAGTGGCTAACCGCTAACGGTAACGTTATCTTGTCGAGAAGCTTCCCGTGTGTTTTTCGGAGGGTTAAGTAATTAGCGTTAAAGCCCATGTTGCAAGTTAACCACCACTGTTGATTATTGGGTACAAAAAGCACTCAAGATATGTATATCATTTTTAAAAATGTCTCCAAATAGTTTTAAAAGTTTAAAAGGTCATTTTTTGTATTCGGGGTTTATGGAGTCAATTCGGCGATGAGTCACTCAAGGGAGTTAAGTCTCAGCTCGGCACTAGATACGTGACTGACTGGGATGAGGAAGAGGAGGAAAGGCCAGCAGCCGAATAATTACGAACCTGACAGACATGAGAGGGCAAATGAGGAATTGTCAAGATGTGGGGAATCTCCTTATTATCTCCTTTATTTAGCAACGCAGCAGCGCAGACGATGACTTTATTTTTACTGTCAGCAGGGCTGCCAACTTTTCCCAAAACCTTGGAGTGAGATTTGGGGGCCAACCCATTTTGCCACGTACAAAGCAATTCTTTGGCTCTTTCAGCATCATTATACTTCACGGGTTTAAATTGGGATTTGTTATATGTGGGGATGGGCTCTCCCTAGGGGGGTCTGGGGTATGCCCCCCCAGAAAAAATTTTGAAAATAAACCATTAAATGGCACTTTCTGGAGAGTTTTGTGCAAAAAAATTGAGAAATCAAGTCTTGCATGATATGTGCAAAACTGTAGGGTCAAGAGCCTTTGTGTTGTTGTAGTATCAACAGGTATTAGGGCTTTTAGCATTTACTAACTTCTCATGATATAAGAACTGACCCAGACAATGTGCCACACATAATGAACCACATGAAGAGACAGTAGCATATGTCAGCAACAGCTGAGAAGATTTGGGTCTGTGGGGAACAGGTCCAGGGGTCCCTGGTGTAGGGACCAGGGACCCAAAGTTAAATTAATGTTGAGGGATCAACTAAGACCATTGAAATTCTAAAGAATGAGAACCTGTTTTGCATAAATTCTAATCCTTTAACCTTTGTGCCAAGGCTCAGTAATGTTTGGCCCTCATCCTCTGTGCCCCCCTTGCTGGATTTACTTTTTTGGGAAAATAAAGACTATTTGTTCATTTTAAAAACATTAAATGAATTATTTACAGTTACATTTAGAGATGCAGAGGTTAGAGAAGCACAATAGTGGCAACGTTGCAGTATCGTATAGTATAGTATATATAGTAGGCTATATAGCTCAGATGTGTTTCATCAGATTTTGCTCATGTTTACCACTTATGCACATTCAAAATATAACTCTCCCATCTGTTGTCCGAGATTTGGAGAGTTGTATATAGTCTGCTGTGCAGTTATTGCTCCGTGATATGGTGGATCTCATTCAGACGTCTGACAGACACAGAGGACCCATCGGGTCTCTGGCTCTGACAGAGTTTAGAGGAGGCTGTCGTTGCGCGTTATCGGAGGACTACACGGATGCAACGCGTCAATGCTCCCCCACAGCAGGCGGGTCCACCAGCCGCGCTGCTCACCTCTATTGTCACAGAGAGGTGGACACGAAGCGACGGACGGGTTGTAATACTCAGAGCTCATACCTGAAGCCGGGGAAATGCACCTGGGATGGCTCGTGAAAAAAATGTTTTCAGTTTGCGACAATTCGAAACTTCCACAGACAGGGAGCGCTCTTGAACCCCCCCCCCCCCCCACCACACACACAACAGTCTTGAAAGCAAACTAGTCGATCACGAGTGGCTCAACAGGTAGATCTATAGATAAACTCATCTTTTAGAAATTTGACCGACCAGGTTGACACTTCAGCGTGAGAAATCGGGGGTGTGGCGTGTGAGCGTGTGAAACCAGTCAAATGCGTGTGTCTCACGGCCAATGCGTGAGAGTTGGCAGCCCTGTGTCAGTGAATAGCACCGAGTGAACGTCAACGTTTTCTCTGGATCTAGTGACAGGGATCATGTTGTTAGTTGATAAGTACTGGACCACATATCTAGAATATAGGAAAGAAGGCATCCCCGAGTGTTATTTCTAAGTGTACCTCTAACCTCCGTGTGAAAACGTGTCGCTGTTTGGCCTGTGCTTGGGTGTGTGGCGGCGAAGCGCTGGGTGGAGAGCGGCTGCTGTAGGCGAGTAGCCTCCGGTCGGGAGACATACCGCGCACACTCGGGCTACTCTTTTATTTTTAACGCATAAATGAAAAATGTCCAGGATCTCAGGGGAAGAAACGATATGCGTGTCTCTATTTCAAACATCACGCAGGTTGATTGTGGGCGACAACGCTGTCGTGGTTAGCTTACCGAAACTCTACTGCGAGTTGCTGGCTACACAACGTTAATCCGCTAGCATCCGTACAGGCTAACTATAGCCTCTAGCTTTTGTGGAACGTAACAAAAACCCACCCATGTAGGAGCGAAGCTTATTATTCCATTCAATACAAATGGTAAAAAGGGCACTAATGCCACATGTATGATGTTGACAACTGGATGCATATATAGGCAACACCAAAGGCAGTCGTATAATTTACCTAGCAGGCTAGGCTAACGCTGTTGTGCTAACGTCTGGCGGCGTAGCGTTAGCTAGCTCTAAACTTGTGAAAAGTGAACAACATCCCCCGTCTAAGCTGTGTTCACTTTCAGATCTTTGAGTTCTTGGTTACGTCCGTCTCTGAAAAATCTACCCGCCTAACACGGACAAATTGTACCCACCTTCCTACCTAGCTAGCTATACCGGTATGCTAGCTATAGCTAGCTATCTCTCTCTCTCTAAATATATCTATCAATACTGTCTATCTATATGTGTAGCTATATATACAGGCTATGTATGTATGTATATATATATATATACCAGAGGGCAAGATACTTTCAGGCTTCTCAAGCATCTTTTCTGAGGATTATCAAGCATGAACGCAGCAACAACTGACAGCGCAAATTTAAGATAACAGGTAACGATGTCCTCAATCGAATTATCACCTGTGTTATGTGGTACAACCTACGTGGGGCATTTTATAAAATTATGTTTTCTGGTTAGCCTATTCATCTGTCTATTAGCCTAACTTTAGTTGTCTTCCCACCTAAAAACGACTCTAAACACACACAATAAATATTAAATGCTGGGCTGGCTACCATATTTCCCACCAAACCACCAAATTTACATACACATAGCTAGCTGGCTAACAAGCCCTACAGTTAATTAACACATTAAAACAGGCTGTACAAGATTACAAATGTAGCCAACGCTAGCAACATAACGTAGAGCTACGTTAGGCTACATATCAAGGATAATGTAGCCTAGGTCTTTAGCCCTCTCCAATTGTAATCCTGTCACACTCGTTTCAAAATGAAAGCATGATTTTAAAATATATATTTTTATTGAAAATTGTGGCACAATGAAAAATACATAACAGTGAGGTAGAGATAACACAATTAGAGGGAAGGCGCAAACAAAAAGTAATTGAAGTATCGATTGTGTTTATCTTCAGATGTAAACGAAGAAGAGCCACTCCTTTTTTACTGTACAATATGTTAAAATTCAAGTACATAAAGCAAACAAAATACAAAGTTCAAACATTAAGGCAATGCAAACACAACGGGCAAGAATAAAACATATGGGTTAGATTGCAGGGTTAGGTATGACATTTGTCACAGCTGTTAGTGACAGTGGGACGAATTGGTGACAGGCGAGCCTTGGAAAAATGGATCCTGTACTATATTTTGAATTGTATCAAAGTTAGACGGACACAGGTTGAACTAGAGTGGATTCTGTTGAGGGCAATGTCCCACCAAGTTTCATGCAGCTCCAACCCAAGTTCACCCTCCCAGGCAGCCTTTACTTTTTTGATGGATGAGGTATCATGATTCAGGGGTTTGTTATAGATTTTTTGAAATTAAAGACTTCTGAGGAGGGCATGGAGAGACAAACTCTTCCCACAATTGAAGTGGAGGTGAAGGGGGAAAGGCGGGTAGCAAGGATTTGGCACAGTGTCTGATTTGGAAATAGCAGAAGAGGTAAGATGGTGGGAGTTGAAATTCACTTGACAACTCTGCAAAGCTACGAAAAGTACCATCCCTCTAGAAATCATTAGAAGTTTTCAGGCCTTTGTCATACCATGTAGAAAACGTGGGATCAGACAATACAGGTTTGAAACAAATGGAGCTAAAGTAGTTGGAGAAGTACATTTGAGATGCCTTCTAAGTTGGTTTTTAGAGTGCAATTTACCACTGGGTTGTCTGTAAAGCCAGAGAAGTTGGTAGGAATAGAAGAGGTGAGAAAAGCTGACATAGAGGATGAGCCGCATGAATGTATCTCTAACTTGCACCACGGGGGATGGACCAAAATGAGATTTTGAGAATATGTGTTGCCCAGTAATATAATTGGACATTTGGAAGAGAGAGTCCGGCATTAAGTTTACATCTCTGGAGAATTGATTTACTTTTTCCGATTGCCTTTCCACACCATAAAAAGCTAGCTATATCCTGATAAATAGTTATAAAAGTTATAAAAGTGCTTAGATAGGAATAGAGGGAGACATTGGAATAGAAACAAGAACTTGGGCAAAATGTTAATTTTTACTGTGTAAAAATTCCTCCTTCCTATAAGCGACAATGGCAAGCCCCTCCATCTTTGAAGGTTTGAAGGTAATTTTAAACATTAAAGGAGAGAAATTGGCAGGAATAAAAGGGAGGTTAGCTTTCTGGATACATTTACTCCTAAATATTAAAAAAACCTACGGGGATTAGTTTGAAGGGGATCAGACTGAGTCAGTTGAAGCAGCAGAGCATTAACAGGATAACATTCACTTTTGGTCATGTAACTTTATAACCTAAAAATGAGCTAAATTTCTGAATAGAGGACAAAGTTATGGTAAAGAGTGGCCGGGCTTGGAGACATACAACAAGAGATCATCCGCGTAAAGGGAAAGTTTGAATTTAAAAATAAAACGTGTTATTCCAAACAAAATGGAAGAGGATCTCAGTTAGACAAAGGCTCTAGGGCCAACGCAAAGAGTAAAAGAGATAAAGGACAACCCTGTCAGGTGCCTTGAGATAAAGCAAAATAAGCTGATTGAACACCATTGGTAAAGTTACTAGCTTTTGGGGATGTATAGAGAAGGCGTATTCATGAAATGAATATATCACCCCAACAAATTTATTTAGTACGGTAAGCAGGAAGTTCCATTTGACCCTGGCGAACACCTTTTCATATATAGTGGTTATATAGTGGAATTTCTGTCAAATTCAGTTTGTAAATCAACACGGTCTTTGAGCAAGCTAGGGGAGGGACAAGTGGCTAGTTGTTGATCTAGATTTGTCCAATCTAGTTAAACTCCTGAAGTAGGAAATTATTTGACCCCGTAAGTATGCTTTAAGTGATTCCCAGAGCAGTGAACAAGGAATAGCCTATATAGAATCAGCCTTATTTTGATTGATTATGACACAATTATTGATTGAAGATGCAATAAACAAGTTAAATTTATCATCTGATAAGAGCAGAGTATTTAACCTGCAGGTGGAGAGTGAAGTCTCCTGGATATACATTTTTCCGTAGATGAGCTTGAAGCTCGATTTTAAAAATAGCCGCCATCGCCTTCCGAAGTGATGAGAGCAGCTCCTCCTTGATATCCGGTGGGACAGTGAGCATTACAGCACCGTCGCATCCGCAGGAGGAACCACTACGAGGCGAGGATGTAGCGTGTAGACCAGGCCGCCGAAGTGCAGCAGATGAAGTACTGCTAGTTTTAGGTTTAGCTGGCATTTTGCTCAGCAACAATCAAAGGTGAAGTGTTTGAACTAAAGCTAAAACTAATTCAACAAAGCTTTAAAATAAATAAACTATGTTGCACATAACATTTCGGTCCAATCTAGTTGAAAGCTCCTGAAGTTTGGCTATACAAGTTTTATTTAAATGCGCAGAGTAGGAATTTATGTGACCCTGTAAGTATGCTTTAAGTGATTCCCACAGCTGTGAACAAGCCATAGGATTAGCCTCATTTGCTCTGCCTCTGTGCTAATTGTGGCGATTGAGCAGAAAATCAATTTTCTTGCCAAAGGTTTTAAAATCTTATAGCATTTAGACATTGTATCTGATTCATTCAATGAATCACATATAGATAGGTTGTAATGTGTTTTCAGTATTGTTGTAAATGGCGTTAACTGATTTTAAAATTACAGTCCAAGTACAGCAACAGTCACCAGTTTTTCTACTGAATACTCATTTCCTCATAAAAAGAGGCTTTTTTTACCATATTAACTGCATTCAAAGAAAACCTTAATGATTTTCCCAGGGTAAAAAAAACTGATGGCTAGGTTTGCAATTTCATATATGATGAATTGATAACATGAACTTGCATACAACAAAAATTGTGCTGTTTAACAGTAACCCAATTTAAAACCCAACATTGTTTTGTTAAACTTCCCTGATGTGGAAGAATGCATCAGTGGAAGTGACTATGTGAATACAAATGGGGGGGGGGGGGGGGGGAAGCGTAGCTTTTCCCTCATGCCGCGGATGTTTTGTCATCAGATGAACCTCTCCTTGGAGCTTAATTCACTCTCACTAATCAGTCTCATTGGCAGCAGTGAAGCAATATAAAAGCTAATTTGCATCAATAAACAAACAGATTTAAACTGTGACTTCATAAGACCCCAGGAATAAATCCCTCCACTGAAAAGTGTTACCACAGTCTCCACCTTTTTTGAGTTGTTTATTTTAACACAATTTGAGATGAACAGACACATAGTCACATGGGAAAATTAGTTTGAAATTTTAGCTAATTTATTATTCATATTCTAAAGAGCTCCAAACCAAGCAGACACATTAATAAACATTTAGTTTCATATGCTTCATCATAGGCAGTCACTGTGTTGTGGTGGTGCTGGTATCCTGATCTATACAGTACACTGTATGTTTGGGCTTTAAGGATGTACAGAATATTATAAAGCTGCTAACCCCTTTTGATAGATTTTTTTTTTATTGTCATTTAACTGTACATACATAGTACACACAAACAAAATTTTGTTCCACTAGCTCATAAATACAGCTTTAACTAAAAACAAAAGTTTAACAAATAAAATAAATACAAATGCCACATGTTCTCTTACAGTATTTTAAGACTGGTGTGATTTAGGCATGAATAATTGAATGTGATCTAGACATAATTATTTGATGCAAAACTATCTGCAAATTGTATGTTTCTACATATACAGTTTGCTGTTGCATGCATTGCATTGCCAGACCTAACTCTACAGTGCTGTGTCAGCATCGCAGTATGGTCTGGCTATACACTTTATTTATTCTGGGATAGGGCAGAAAAATTGCTCTGGCTTGTTTCGTTTTTCTTTAAGCCAATCTCCGCAGCCCTGGGCACCGCTTAGCCCCGGATGCAGCATCGGTGACCTTGGAGAGGGACATCAATGTCGTAAAATTATATAGCTAAAACAAAATTCTCTCATCCCATATCTCATTTAAAAAATTATATTGATTATAACTTAAAAATTCAACATACCACCCAGCCCTAATGTGTTGTGTACATTCAGTGTCAACTTAAATGATGAAGGAATTTAAACACACTTGACACAAAGCCCTTAACAAGACAAACTCATAATGCAAGTTACGCCAGTTAGACATCCAAGAACTAATCCTTATTAAAATGTAAGACATTTTCCTTTAAAGACAAATTTAGGACTCTCAGGTTGACATTTTCAAGCCTATTTCACCTGCTGTTGCATCTGTTACCACATCCAACAGTGATATCACAGTGCTCTGGGGCCTCATGTATAAAAGACTTTGCAGCTTTTTATACCAGAATATGGTGTATGGCCAAAATTAGAAAAGTACCTACGCACAGAAATGTTCACATGTATAAAACGCCTTGCCTCCTCTAATAAATTAACATGGAAATGACTATGAATTTGGCCCCAACGTCATTCTTTGTCCAATCACAGTGGGTTATCCCACTGCAG
>NC_045737.1:15782680-15790014 GCF_008692095.1 Etheostoma spectabile | reverse complement strand
AAAAAAAAAAAAAAAACTTGTGACGTTGGAGGTGCTGATCGTGGAGGCAAGAAAAAAATTAATTTCCCGTCCTCACAGAGGTTAAGTAGCCTGTTAATTAAACAGTTATTAGTGTGAAATATTATCCACATAAATGATCAAACTTTTATGGAATATCAGCGGATATAATTGTTTTGTTCATAGAGAACGTCAGACATATGCCAGTAAGTGAAGTGGAAAGTTTATTTTGTAATGTTTGGGGATTTTCGTCACATGTCAAGTTATTTTTTTCATACATCACAAAGTGTCGGTGAAAACCAGCGTCCGCAACATTTCTACATGAGGCCCCTGGAGTACACCTGTACATCACTGCACCAAGTTGAGAAGTTTAGCTGCTGAAGGGGAACAAAAAACGGGTTTACAGATGTTGAATATGACTAAACAATTGATGTCAGTTTTTTTTGTACTTGGCAGTTTTCGATACCCAGTGATAGGTAGACCCATTTTGGCCTGAACCAAAAGAATATTGATGTTCAGTACCCAGACGTTATAAGCAATCTTATCTTTGAAAGCTTGACAAATGTGAAAGGGGAGCATGATGGGGAACAAGTATCTTATTTTTCACTTTTCTTCCTTTTAGATGAAAGTTTATCGGATTGTCAGTTTGACCCTGACTGCAAGTCCTTTCTCTCTGTCTGCCCTATGCAGGTAGTGATCAATTTGTCTCACAGCGCCTGTGTCTCTCCGAATTGATGAACACCGAAGGTGAAGCTGACAGATGCTCTGCAGGTTCATCAAGCTCTGGGAAACAGTCAGCTGTGAGATGTAGCCAGAGATAGAAACTTTTCGGTTAGCCTAAATAACGGACATAAATGTGAAGATTAAGTGTTTAGAGTTTCAAAGTTGAAATGTGTTACTTATAGACGTCTTGTTTGAGGAATCAACCCACCTTATCCCTGAGAACAGACGGAGATAAGTCGGCTATTTTGGTTCTGCATGGTTGGTTTTACAACAGCACTGACTCTCGTTCCCATTGCACCAAAAGCAGATAAGATGCTTGCTGCAATATTAAATCAGTTCCTATTAACACTAATTATGGTTAATGAATTGATCAGTCATGTTCTCTGAAGTTGTGGATTAGGCCTAGTCTTCAGTCATTCTGCTATTCCATATTAAATCAGTCAATCATTCAAAGTTTATATTGGATGGATGATTGTATTTACTTTACTATCCCACAAAGTCGGAGCTGGAGGACACGCACGTGTGCACACACACACACACACACACAATATGAAATGCAGATGTGCTAAATTTGTGCCAAACTAAATCCAATCATCCATCAAAACTGCAAAAAACTCCTTCTGGGTCTGGGTCTCCAACAGTGTTTGCTTCCACAATTTTATTTTGAGGCAGAGCTGCTATTCAGACTGACATACTATTTTAGTTTAATGTAAAACATCAGACAGGCTGAGTCGGTTGTTTTTCTTGCTAAATTGCCTTGCCTTGGCTTTTAGAGATAAGGCAACCATAAACAGAGCAGGGAGCTAATATTGTAAGACTGGAATTATCTTATCCCATATATTCAAAAAATGAATTCCGTTGAATTTTGATGGCTTCATTCCAGGTGTGTTGGCTAACCCTTTGGCTGCTAAGTTATTGTACTCTCTATCTGTACTCTCAATGTGAGAGATGTTTTGGAGCGTCACAGAGCGGTTTAAGTGGCACCAAAATCCACGTTTCTAATCCATCTGGTAAATATTGGTGGTTTAGGCATCGGTGCCATGTAAGCAACTGATTTTACCATGTGGCGTTCATGTGAACAGAACATTTTGTTTTGATCTTTTCATGGCAACCCTTCATAGAGGTTCATCAGCTTTAGTTACGCTTTAAGTGACAGAGACTGTTTCACATTGTTATATCTGTGAATTGTTATTATTATTGTTATAATAAATTATATATATGTAATATCATTACTTATTATGGTTAAACTTTGCAATTGATCCGCTGTTTGCATGCACTCCAAACCGTGAGTGTTGATCCATACAGACCCCGGATCATTTTCACACTCTAATAAGCTGTGATTTTGTCTCCGATGTTTCACTTGGATCATTTTCTCCAAAACACCCATGCTTCAAAACACCCATCTGCCCTTCAGTGACGCAAATAACAGCAGGTCAGAATAAATGAACGGGAAGAAGAGCCACAGTATAATGCATCTCAGGAGTTTGTTGTTGGATTTTTGTCAACACTGCATTGACCCAGAGTCTAGATAGTTTACTTTGAGTTTACTTTTGAGTCACTTATCACTTTAAAGGTGACATCTTATGTTTTTACCTATTTTCTGTCATATCTCAATGTTAAAATATTGGTTGTTCATGTTAGGGGTGGCACGATTAATAAATAAAAACATCCGGTTCGCTTGACTCGGAGTTCGGAGTGTGTGAGTTGCATGGTTCAATGCATGCGCAATGTAGCCTCTTGCTCGTATGTGACATCAGACAGTGTTTTTCCCTTTCGCTCAGAAGAAGAGGTGTGGACAGTAAAAGTTGAGTGTGGAGTGCTGCAGGTCTCGTGTTAAAATAGCAAGTGGAAGAAATAAGGAAGGGTGTCCGGAGTTGGAGGATACGCCAGCGTCTGGTGTCTGGGGACATTTTGGATTTCATGTTACCTAGGATGACAGCGGAAATAAATAATAGATAGAACTGCGACTGTGTGAAAGCATTGTGCAACAATCCTTCAAAATGTTAATGGTAACACTTCTAATATGTCAGTTAATCTGAGAAGACATCACCCCAATGTGTCGGTAGACAGCGTACGGAGGAGAGAGACGGTTGGGGAAACAAGTGCTACTCTGTGCAGTATTTAAGCAGCCTCTCAGTGATAAGTCAGACAGGGCAAGAGCCATAACTAAAGCACTGGATGTTTATAGCAAAAGTATGCAACCATACAGCGTGATTGAGTGTGAAGGATTTCATCAGCTGATGAAAGCCGCGGTATAATATTTCTTCGCCACGACAATTCTGCACCGCTGTAATTCCAAAACTGTTTGAGACACGAGGAGAAATTGACAAAGAACTGTCCAACACAGCCCACGTAGCTCTCACTACGCAGATGGACCTCCACGGCCACTGAAAGTTTTCTCACGGTGACCGCTCACTGCATTACTTCAGAGTGGGAAATGAGAATCCGCGTTTTTCAAAAACGCCCCATTTATGAAAGTCATACCATTGAGTATCTCTCTGAAATGCTTTTATTCAAAAGATGGAGCTTAAAGAGTTCCTCTTTTTCTTTTAAAGGATACAATTTTTGTAAGAGCTACACTGAAGTTGGCAGTTTGATAAATGCAAGTTATTTCAATTGATATTCTGTAATATTTCAATCTTTGTGTGCTTAAGAAACATAAGTTCCTGTAGATGGCAATACACATTCTTATTTAGAAATAAAAACCCATTCACAACCCATCCGGGAAATTGTAGGCCCGACTCTCATCAGCAGACTGTCAAATTGCTGGAACCGGTCACAGTGAAAGCGGAGCTCCTCCACCAGCCGGAATTCCCCCAACTGCTCTCTGGACCTGAGGGTCTCGTACACCCACAAACTTCTTGCTGCTGCCTTCCTCCGTATATCCTCACAACCAGGGCTTTTTTTCTTTTGGTTCAAACACAGAAACATCTTCGCCACCAAATCGCTACAGGAATCGCTGTGTATCCCGTGTGTATCCTACAGAATGTCGCATGTACTACACATCTGATGTAAACACCGGACGCAGACGTGACACGCGTGCATATATTGATGTATGTAGGATGTAAATCAAAAAAACCTCTTGCCTTTTGTCCACTCTGCCTGGCGGCAAGCACAACAAATATATTTTGGGAATAGTACACAATCTAGCAGCGAGCGCAGCGCAGGCCGTGTACAATGTGAAACGGCCCTGAGGCTGCAGCACAATCATTAACATAATTATAATTCATAATCTCTAATTTAAAAGGGTTTACATCATTCACCTGCAATACTGTGGAACTTCTTTTTAATGTTTCTTACTGGTTTGTGTCCAGGGAACCAGGGTAGGAAATAAGCACCTACCACCAGCCAAAGGCGGGTACTTTTTCAAAGTGGCGGGTGACTTTGCCTTGTGTACCAGCCACAGCGGCGGGTGGATTGTAAAAAATTCCTTGTAACGGATTGGACAGATTTTCTCAATGAGTGCTGTTGCTAAGGTACAATAATGCAATTGCTGTTTCATAATAAAGAGATTCCAATACCAAAATAACAAAAGGCTTTTATTGTGAAGAACTTTTAGGAAATTAAACCGTTCACAGCCAGGGCTTTGACCACGCATAGTTCCGTCAACTCCAGACTTTTACCGAGTGGTTTTCAGCGCTAGTCCGTGACGACATGTAGTTGAGCTGAGGTACAGACAAAAGGAAAATTATTGGTAAAAATAAATGTGGCAACATATCCCCGGTGTTAAGAGGCCCACCGCGGAGTCAGCGGTAGCGGTTGAGGGCAAAGGATAGAAAAAGAGAAGGTACTTTTCAAACAAGTGGCACATTGATGACAAAGGGAAAACAAGGGAGTAGTTAGCCTACCTTCCCGATGACCAGTCCATGCACTGGACCCACTGTCGAACCTACGCGTCGTCACAAAATGGAAACAATTCGTATTGGTCAAATCAAGTGCGCTGCCATACAGCTGGGGAAGACAGGACCCCAGGAGCAGTGTTTGTGCAAACATTTATGGTACCCAGCAGATAAATCCTACTGACTTGAGTGATAACCTGATTTTCCCTCTAGCGCATGGGTCTCAAACTCGCGGCCCGGGGGACAATTGCGGCCCGCGGGATGATATTTTGTGGCCCCCTACTTGACATCAAAGTTAAGTGTTAGTGCGGCCCGCGCGTTCTGAAACTTTTTGTCATTGCGCATGTCACTTATGGGCTATAGTAGTCTCCTGACAGCGGCATAACCGTTGCCAAGCTAGCTAAGTACCCTTTGCGGCAAATGCCTGAGGTTTGACAATGTGATGTCTGTTGTTGTGAAATGCACCAACCATATCAGATCTAGGGGTTTAAAGCACCGGCAGTTCCGTGCCTTTTTTTTTAAGGAAATAGAGGTTTTTTTTGGAATACTTGATGCGGCCCTGCCAAACCCAGACTCTACTTGCAGCGGCCCCCAAGTAAATTGAGTTTGAGACAATGAGGTTGATATTTAAAATAATTTGAGGATACCAGGATGACTATTTGTATCCATCTACAATGAAGAATGTGTTTTTCTTCCACACCTATGTGTCTTTTAAGTATGCCATAATAATGCTGTTTTAGGCTTGAGAAATCTGTGAAAATGTTTGGTAACCATGGTGGCTGTAGATCATCATCAACTCTGGAGATGGTAAAAAAAAAAAACTTCCCCATCTCTTTACCTCAATGATTTGAGGTACCACAGGATACATTGAACCACAATGTATCTATTGTTGGTACTGCCTTAAAACCTTGGAGGTAAAATATGTATTAATAATACAAAAATAAGGTATTGAAGCCGTATTGTATTGAATTAAAATATGATTCAGGAAAAATAGTCTGGTAAATAATATTTAAGTGGCTGGTAAAATTGGGCATCTACCAGTCAGTGTAGCTGGTGGGCAAAAAAGTTAATTTCTCACCCTGCAGGGAACCCAACAAAAACGTTTAAAAAACGGCTTTACTAATATCAGTATCTCCGGGATTTCGCAATATCATAATTGCGCCAATTCACGCAAATTAAACCAATCCCTGTGAATTTGGTGCGGCGCAATTTCGACCAATCATCCCAACTTTTCCGCAAATTTGAGCAATTACCGGATTTTCCCTCGACTTCAACCAATCCCAGCAGTCCCACGTGCACCCTGAGAGCCAATGACAATACGGGAGTGAGAACAAGTCAAATTAATTTAATTGTTTCTGATGTGAAGAGGAGACATGTGCTACTCAAACATATTACATTTACCAAAAAAATGTATAGTGAAAGTTGCTGAAAGTTGATTAATTCAATAAAGATATATTTTTCTTAAATCCACCAGCCATTATCGTATTATACCAGCATTTGCAGCATTCTGAGCCTTTTTGGTAAGGTTACTAGAATATCTCAGCCCCGAGTAATGGAATTTTAACTCTTTCCCGCAACTTCATTGTATCAAACATACAAAAAACATAGCAACTTTAATCACAATTTTTTACAAAAGCACCTGCGAAATCAGGCATTTTGGGCCGCAACAATCTCGAAAAAAGGCAGCGAAATTCTGAAGGGACTGCTTCTTCATCAATGAGATCGTTGACAAAAAGAAATACCATGTTTAAAAAAAGAAAAAACGTATTCTGTTCTAGTCTGCCTAACACAGTTAATAATCCAACCCTGTTTATTTTTAGTCATGCTGATAACTGCGCTAAGATGTGCCTGATACAGACTGAATAAATGAGGAAATGAGAGAGCACTGTGTCTCCCGACCTTATTAGGGTCACAGACTCGGTTACCATAGTAAAAACTGAGATTAAGTTACCTCTCTTTCTGTAATCGGCTGGAGTTAGGGTTGGGCGGGAAAAAGGGTCTTAAAATAGCAACAGATCAGTTAGGGGGGGGGGGAGGGAGATTGATTAGCCGAAGAAGGTCTGGCGTGAGGACAGTGTTCAAGTCATCTCTCCATTCAGCCATTTGACCCTGATGTGCCCAGGAGGAATTCAACATCTGAAAGAGAAGCGGCCGCCGAAGCAGATGGCCGGATTGTAGAAGGAGACAATTGAAGCCTGATGGCTCAGCCGGTTTTTTTTAATTTATTTTTTTATACCATTTTCTCTGCAGCTGCACTTGGGCTAAGATTTTTTTTTTTCATTTCAGTTTGTTAACAGCTCTGCCACAAAGGTCCCAGTAGTACGAGCCAATAACCCTCACTTGCCAAATGTCACACTGCCGAGACAAAGTGAGTGTGTACTATTTCAGTGATACTGAAATTTTCTATATTAGTTCTGTTTACTACTTTTGTACCCTTGTATGGTATTCGGGTCAAATAGACCCATTTCAAATTTTTACAAGAAGAAAAATGGTACAAACATACATTTTTTTTGTACCTGAAAATCAATGGCCTTACCTTATTTTCTGTGATAAACATGTATTTCTGACTCTTATTCCGCCCCTTACAAGCCCATTTTTAACCATAAAAGCACCTTGTGAATGCTTATAAGTATGTTAATGACCCTGGCAGTTGTTCTTTTCTGATGCGATGTGAGCACTTGTAGAATATGATTTTAAAGCTTATAGAAAAAAAAATCTGTACTCGTATTTTTTTTTTCTCCACTTTAGTCACTTTTCCAGTACAACCACAACTCA
>NC_045737.1:15782534-15782670 GCF_008692095.1 Etheostoma spectabile | reverse complement strand
CCTCTCAAATCTGTCGCTGCAATGTGCTTTCTCGCATCACACAGCGGCCAATCTGTGCCCTCGACTTTTGCAACACTTCTTGCAATTCATTTGGTGCAAAACTAATTTGTACCTGTGGACTTAGTCTGTGGAGCTC
>NC_045737.1:15754396-15782524 GCF_008692095.1 Etheostoma spectabile | reverse complement strand
CAACAGGACGGCCGGGGACAGCAGGGTTTCCATCGCCAGATGAGAGACAACTCTGTCAGGCTTATTTATGTAGCATAAAAGCTAGCGTTCGCTAACTAGCAACCAGCCCGCTTCAAAATACTGTAAATACCTTTTAATTATCTCTACACTTAACAGTCAAACTGAAACACAGGCTGTGAGCTCCAGGTCTTGCAGCCGGGGACGGACCGCCATCAGTGGGGCTCAGCCAGCTTGAACATTGCTCTAAAGCTTCGCTGCCGACCTCGATCTGATCTGATCTCCAGCGGGACACGGAGAGCTCCAGACCACCGCCAGTGTTTCACTTTGAGTGTTAAAAGTCTTAGAATAACTAAAATATATTTATTTATAAGCGGGGTTGGTTCGCTAACGCTAGCTTGCTAGTCCACCAATAGCAACAACACTGGTGGTAGGCTCTAGGGGGGTTGTTACTACGGGTTGCTACCGGGTCTGGAGCTCTCAGTCTCCAGCTGGAACTCCGATCAGATCAGGTCGAGGTCGGCAGCGAAGCTTTCTACCAATGTTTCCACGCTGGCCGAGCCCCACTGATGGTGGTCCGTCCGCGGCTGCAGGACCTGGAGTTCACCGCCAGTGTTTAATTTTGACTGTTAAATGTTGAGATAATTAAAAGGTATTTACAGTGTTTAGAAGCAGGCTGCAGGCTAGTTTTTATGCTACATAAATAAGCCGGACAAAGTTGTCCCTCATCTGGCGATAGAAACCCAGCTGTCCCTGGCCGTCCTGTTGGCTCACAGCGCCACAGACTAAGTCCACAGGTAAAAAATAGTTTTGCACCAAATGTATTGCAAAAAGTGTTGCAAAAGTCAAGGGCTCAGACTTGCCGCTGTGTGATGCGAGAGAGCACACTGCAGTGACAGATTCAAGAGGTTGTAATCATTGAGTTGTGGTTGTACTGGAAAAGTGAAGAAAAAAAAAATACGGGTACAGATCTTTTTTCTACAAGCTCTCAAATCATATTCTACGAGTGCTCACATCGCATCTACGAGTACAGATTTTTTTTCTACAAGCTATCAAATCATATTCTACAAGTACTCACATCGCATCTACGCACTCTCACATTTTTGCCTATTTATACTATTATCATATTTACCTTTATACCCCCCTATTACAGCATGTGATCACGGCGCAGTGTCCACGAGTAGGCTACCATGAATACTGACAGGATAGAATCATAGTGACACAGCATACGAGATGAGATGACTGACAAAATCAGAAGTAGGCTACGTGCACCACAACAACAAAAAACAATGGTGAATGTGCACCATAACACGGAGCTTTTAATTCAGTACTACAGTTCACAGTAGTTTCACGTTTTCAACAAGTATATTCTGACATGTATAATGTGTTGAGAAATAAATCACAGATTTTGCTTTACCTGACCTTTAAACTCACTGAATTTATGCATAAACCCAAGGGAGTGAATTCTAAAGAAACCTGATTGTGCATCACCTCCTGCTGCCATCAATGACCTAACTATGGACTGCTTCTGCATTCAAAATCCATCCTCACCAGAACACTCACATGGGAAGACAATGGCTAACCCTAAAAGGGGCATTAAGCAAGTCATGATTTTTATCGACCTCCTCCAGCAACCACTGAAGCGCAGCAGCAAAGACTAAAGCACAGCATATGGTAAATTAGACCCATTCACAAAAAAGAACTTGGGAGGTATAGCAAATTAGAGTATTGATTCAATGGAAAAGACAAGAGTCTTAGTCCCACTGTGTAATCTGCTAGTGGCTGATGTGCTTTTTTGAGTTTTAAGAAACAAATCTCTTTTCCAAGTAAGTGCTGAAATTAATAACCAGTCAGTCAGAAAAGAGAGTGAAATTAGGGGAAAAAAAAGCCAATGGCAAAATGGTTGTTGTTTCGTTAAATAGCACAGGTGTTATCGTTTTGAAAGACAATTTGCGACTTTGCCAAATAATTCATATTTGCCTACCTTGTGTTTTTATGAAAAAGAAAATTGGAGGCGGATTCACGCTCACAGTGACATTTTAGATCCAAACAAGTAAATTATAGGATAAATGTCTTTCATGTGAAGGTGCAGAGTGATAAATGATCTTCATTAGCAACAGACTGGGATGCTAGGAGCCAGTGTAGGCTACTTTCTGCAAATTGGAGATTTAGTGTTACAGGTATTTTTAGAGAGCCAAAGCTGCCCGGGATGTCAGAGAATAATCCTAAAGGTTGCGTTAAACTTTAGTGCAACTTTGTCCACGACGTTCCACTTCCGAGATTGCTGTTGCTCTGCTGGAAATTTCTAAATTGCAAACGCCGTACAGCTCAGTTGACCGGCCACTACATTGCTTTTGACACCGATCATTAACACAGAACTCCTGGTCAGTTTTGTCCGGTGACAATTCCAATTAAGTTTTTTCAAACAAGACAACAGTATCCTTCACAATGTTGATAAACAGAAAAAGCCTGCGTTACTTTTGTCACTCCCCAATGTAAGTTGAGTGCAAATTTGTCTTGCATGCGTCACTTTGAGACAAGTAGCATATAAGATGCTTACGAGAGACTGTAATGTCAATGTCAAAATACAGTGTATATGTCAGTTGAATGGCGTTTTGAGCTAACGTTAGCGATCAATCAGATTTCTAAAACGTTTTTAAAATGATTCCCATCTTTTGTTATTGTTTGTAATGAGAAGTTTATTATTTCATGGATTCCACAAATTTCAGTATGACCGTTTAAATCTGAGCATGTGCAACTCACATCTGCTCTCGACCAGAGAGGTCTGACTCGACTCTCATTGGGTATGACACGTTATGCCATAAACCGTTTAAATCTGAGCATGCGCGACTCAAATTGACTCACATTGGGGAGTGACAACTTTGTGCAATTATATCTAGGCTGCAAAGCTATTTGGTAATAGCTTTGTTTTTTACTGAGATTCAGCCAACTTTACTTTGCCACTGAGGGGCACCTGGGTAGCTCACCTGGTATAGCGCACGCCCATATGCAGAAGCTCAGTCCTTGCCGTGGGTTCGGTTCCAACCTTCAGCCCTTTCCTACATGTCATTTCCTCTCTATCTCCCCTTGCATATCTAAGCTGTCCTATCAAATAAAGGCCTTTAATGCCCAAAAAATCATTAAAATAAAACAAAAAACAAAGCCCATTGAGGTTCTCCAAGAAACATTGTCTAAAGGTTTTAGGTTATTATGAACAAACGTCAACTCAACCTTTTGCATGATTCGTTAAATGCCTTGTTGGCTGATTAGACCTCTGCTCAAGTTGAAGTTAGGTGGAGTAATGATCTTAAAAAGGCCTTTTTTACAGATGACATTTTGAAGAGCGAGTATTTCACATTTCTTTTAATTGATACATTTAAAAAATTGGAACACAATTGAACGGAAACAAAGCTGCTGTCACAGCTTACGGCAACACTTTAATAGAACAGAACCATTGTTTTTTTTTAATATTATTTTTGGGGCTTTAATGGCATTTTAATTGACAGGGTAGCTTGAAGAAAGGAAAGGGGAGAGAGAAGGAGGACAACATGCTGAAAAGCGCCATGGGCCGGAATGAACCTGGGCCACTGCCAAGGCGCACACTTTACTGGCTGAGGTGGACGTCGCCCAAGAGCCATTTTTATTGGTATTAGTAAATATTAGTAGCTTTTTCTGCTATGACAAGTCCAAATGGCTGCTGTGAAAAAGTGAGTTGTTCCACTTTAAAAGGTGCTACACAACTACAACAGCACAGTAAGGGACATGGCAAAGTACATGTCGCACAGCACCACAGTCTAATCAGTTACAAAAGTTAATTGAATTTGTTAGGTTTGCACCAAATAGTTAACTGAGTTCTGTCTATCTACAGAACGGGGAATTTTGCTACCATCAAAATATTCTTCTACCTGTAACCTGACAGTGAGGGGAAGAAAGAATGTAGATAGGATGAAAAAGCAAAAAATGAGAAAAATATAACGACTATGGAAAGGGAAAAAATGATGGGAGAAAAAAAATTGCAGAAGAAGGCAAAAAGGCAAGAAAAAGCTCAATGATATTCACTATGTACACTTGCTTCTAGAGGGGAGAGATGAAGAAAAGGTTGCCTTCTGCTGAATCATTTCATCATTCATGTGTCAGTGAGTGCATTCATGACGTTAGTGTTCACCGGAGTTTAAAAAAGCAGCTGGTGACATTCTTTGTCCAGTTTTCAGCCTTCTTCAACTTTATGATTGCCAGTCATATATAATGTGGAAAAAAGTGTTCAGACTGTCATCACCAGCATTCACAGGCTGAAGAACCAACTTTAATCAATTCGTACGTTCAAACTTCGAATCAATTCAGTCACTCACTAACTGCTCACTAACTCACAGGTGTGGCATATCAAGATGCTGATTAGACAGCATGATTATTGCATTAAAAGAAATGTGCAGTTTTACTGTATGGGGGGGGGGCAGTATCTGATGTTAGGGTTAGGGGTAGGGTTCTAATGAAAGGAGAAGTGCTCACTAACACAGATTTAGACAGATTTGTGAACAATTTTGGAGAAGTAAGCCTTTTGTGTATATAGAAAAAGTCTTAGGTCTTTTAGTTCAGCTCATGAAAAATGGGGGCAAAAACAAGTGTTGCATTAATAATTTTGTTCAGTGTATGTATACAATGAGTCATCAACTTTATTGCCAGACTCAAGGTCCGTTCAGAAGAGACAAACATGACATACACCATACATTAAAAAAAAGAGACGCTAAACATACACAGAGAAATAAAAACAAAATAAACAGCAATACTGTATTGCTATAAAATACACACACTGACCCCTGCATTACAAAACAGGTCGCTTGCACTAGAGGACTTGGGTTTGTTGAGCAGTATCCCCAAACCGTCATTATAGGCAACCTTAAGCTTCTGCATGCTTGCCTTTTTAAACTTGGTCCATAAGGGAGCATTATACAAAGGAGTGCAATATGCTTTAAACAGACTAATTGTGACTTCCTTGCTTGTGTGGAATATTCTTACCAGCGTGTTAGCTTGGGCATGTAATATGCAACGCTGCCTTTATATATTCTCATCATCAGATAACTAATGTAGTGACCCATATGGTTACTTTTTTACAGACACTCGTCACATGACCTAACAGAACAAGTCTGGAAACAAAGACCTTTGTCCACTTTTGTCCTACATATCAAGACAGCACTCTTTTTGCCATTATACAACACATCATATTTCACCCCATCTTCAGAGCAGATATTCAATAGCTGCTGACAACCAGCACTGCTGGGAGAGAAAATTGCCAGATCATAATGAAATAATCGGTGTTGGGCAAGTTACTTTTAAAAAGTAATTAGTTACAGTTACTAGTTACTTCTTCCAAAAAGCAACTAATTTAGATACTCAGTTACAAATTTTAAAATTAACCAGTTACTTCAGAAAGCAACTAATGCGTTTCTTTCAAGTACATTTTTAAATACTCAAAAGCCTCCAATCAAATACCATGTATTTAGATATTATGTTTATAGAGTGGATCGATAAAAATAACAACATAGATGTTTTGGAACTTTTGATATTTATTGCCCCTCAACAGTCCATAACTCGACAAAAATAAATAATGCTTGTTAAGCACTATAGCAAACAACAAATATATACACTCTTTGTAGTGCAAATAATGTAAGTGGCCTGATGCTAATACTTGTGCGCTGGTGTGTGTGTCGAGCTGGAGTGTGTGTGTGTGTGTGTGTGTGTGTGTGTGGGGGGGGGGGGGGGGGGGGGGGGGGGGGGGGTGATGGAGTGAGGGAGAAGTGAGAGTGACAACGATTAGCTTCAGAACGAGTAGCCACTCTAGAGTCATAGTGAGAGAAACAAAGTGTCTCCCCTAAGTTTTCTGACCACTGTGGGAAATCTTTGGCAGGAAAAGTTCCCCCTCTCCTTGTTTTTATAACGCCATACCTGTCTCTCGTTGACTGACTCACTTGTGTTGTTCGTTGTGTGTCCGCATATGCGTGCTTTCAAACACCTACCTCTTATTGGCGGATTTTACTCAACCTCAGCCAATCAACAGCATTTATGCGCTAGTCTCGTTTACGGCCCACTAACCAAGGAAGAAAAAAAGTCTTTGCCTCTCTGCTCAGAGATCTAGTTGGTCTGATGAAGAAACAGCTTCAATTATAGTAACGCGCCGCATTTTTCGGCAGTAACGGTAATGGCGTTATTAAGATTTTTTTGTTACAGAAAAAAGTAAGTCCTTAGTAACGCCATTATTTTATAACGTTGTTATTCCCACGGGAAATAATTAACCAAGGTGTTCCCAACCATGCAGCCAGTTTTGCATCTTATCAATTGGTTGGAAAACGTATCCATGTACAAGTTGAAGAGTGCAGGTGAGAGTAGACCCCTTGACGTACCCCATTACTTACCGCAAAGGAGGCAGAGACTGGATTACTCCATTTAGCCTCTATACTTTGGTTGGTATACTTCTAATCCAGGATTGTTATGTTGTCAGGGACACCGCTTTGGCTCAGTTTTTCAAATAGCTCATGATAATTGACTCTGTTAAAGGAATTAGAAGCATCAATAAACCCAATTAGCATAGATGAATTTGTTCTTATGTACCCCTGTGTTGCCTCCTTCAAGGCATAGAAACACAAATCGGTACAAAGCATAGCTTTGAAGCCGAATTGATTGTCAGTGGTTCCAATATAAGGACAGACAACCAAGCAATATCCTTTCCAGTACTTTATGTATCACACTGGCTAGGGTTATTGGCCTATAATTATCCAAGCTTTATCCTTGGTGACAAGCACAAGAGTAACAGACAAAATAGATTCAGGCAGCAGGCACTGGGTCATGAATCCAGAAAAGCAAATGGCAGGCAGTACCGCCATCTTTGGGGTAGCAAACTTAAGGTGCTCTGCTGTGATGTTGTCTGACCCACTTGCTTTCTTATGAAATAGCTGTGCTACTGCCTGGCAGACTTCACTGGAGGTGATTATCTCTGGATTACTGTTGACAATATTTGCCCCTTTTGTAAGGGTCACTTTTAACAAAGTTAAATAAGGCAGAGCAATGTTGCCACTACAGCTCAGTTATATTAGTCACCAAGCATTAGGTAGAAATACGTATTATATGTGCGGTTACTGGACTTCAAAAAGATGAGTTATTCCCGGTGAAACTGTCACATTTCACATGCCTGTGATGCTCTAGCTTTCGTATTTCACCCCAAATTAAGTTTCACACCAATTTAATTCTTCCATCATGCTTAAACACACACATTCTGTTTAACAGTGAAATAGAGTGACAATAAGAGATAGCAAAGACAGTACGGTAATCAGGGAAACTGCTAAATGGACTTTCTGGATACCTCTGAACAGTAGACAGAAGTTCATTCTGCAGTCTGCCCACACACACTCCTGACCAAATATTCAGCAGGCATGCGGGCAAACCATTTATCTGCATTCCTGCAATCCTCAGTTATGCAGAAAGAAGAGGTACATGGAGATCACTAGAAAACTGTGAAAGAGGACTTTATGAAAGCAATTTAAGAGGGAAAAAAATGATTACGCTTAACCATCAAATGGGTTTATTTTTAAAGGCACACTGGCTATAAATAAATACATTAAGCTCAATGTTTAAAACGTTTAGCAAGCAGAAGCAAGTTGCATTTTTCTTCAAAGGGAAAATTGTAATGTTAGCAGGGGGCTCAACTTGAAGATGACAGCCTGGCTCGAGGATATGTGGTGTAAATAGCTTTTCAGCTTCTTTTACTCCACGCCACTCAGTAGTTTCACTCTTAGCTGTCTAAAAAGCTTTGTGCCCAGAGGCACTGTGTCAGTTTAAAACACGCCTGGGAAACACCAGCACATGATTTTTTAATAATAGAAATATTGTTAACTGTCAAACTGCTGAATCCAGAATAAAGTGTGGTGTTTTGGGACATTTTGCAGTCTTGCATTTTATTAGAGCATGTACAGTATAAGCATCTTAATGTTTGTTATTGCTGCTTGTTTTGACATATCGTGTATGACCAGGCTCCTATCCTATGTTTTTTCTTTTCTTTGTGATATTTTATGTAAAATGACTTTGAGTATGTAGAAAGATATGAGTTTGATGTATTATTATTATTATTATTTGATGTGCCTTGTGAATGATATTTGGCTTCAGTTGAGATTGCTGTGTGATCTTTTTCCTCAGAGAGAGAAAGCAAGAAACTGTCCATTTTGCCCCTTCATTGTCTGTACCTTCAAATATTTGTCAAGCTGTGTTCCCAGGACAGTACGGATCACTGTCACCAGTGTTCCCTTGTTTACTTTTATTTTAGGACTTAAGATATCTTGGTGTTGAGTTGTTTGTAGAAAATGGTCCATTTATTTGGTTGCTCTGGGTGAGTTAATGTCCTAATGATGGGGTTTTAGCTTCACTCTTTTTTTATGATTCTGCAGTGGTTTATGGGTGCTGCGTCAGGAAATAGTGTGGAAAATGTCGTACCGGTACGTTTCTAATGACAACAACTCTTATACTTAGGGTATAAATTATCATAAAATCAATTGGAGTTATATTGCCAAAATTAAGATGACAACCAAAAAGTTGACTGCCAGAAATACTGAAGGAAGCTGGTATATCACAGATATTTGTCCAGTTTGGGAAATCACCTGAAGACTTTAAATAACAGCTTAGCCTTGATTTTTTTGTATTTATAATTTATTTGATGTGATTATCCAACTGACTGTTTACTGTAGATGCTCACCGCGGCTGGCTAACCTACCTGGCTGACTGACAGGCTGCAGCTAACTACACTTATGTCAAAGTCCGTTAAACGTGATCCACGCTCACCTGATGGCAAAAGTCTGTAGACTAATTGATGGGTCCCCCCTGCCTTCAGTCTCCTGTGTGTCCCTGCTTTGATTATATTGTAAATGTATGATGCATACTTTCTCCTACAGTAATGTATCTGGAGTGTGCACAAGGAGCTAATGCTCTTGGAACTTTTTTTTGTGTTCAGCGCCCCATCTTTAAATTGAGAGTATGCCCAAAGGGAGGTCCATCCCTGAGCCAGGTTGAATTTAGTTCTCTGGACTTAGAAATGTTCATATGGAACATTAGGCAGGAGCTCTCGCTTCTTTCACTTTTGGCAAGGTGAGTTTGATAGCAAAAAGTATAATCCCAGCAAGTCATTCAAGTCCTCAGGTGTCCTGCATTATGCAAAAAATAGTGCAATTATGTGAACAGAGGGGAAAATCTTTTTCCTGTAGAGATGAGCATTGTGCTTTGAAACTGACATCAATGCAAATTATACAATGGGCTTCATGACTCGCTGCGTTCAAGGACACTCAGATCATGAAATTCAACGAATATCAATTGTTGTGCAAAGTATCTCCTCACACAAAGCCCGCCATAACCAGGCCCTATTCTATCTCACCCTCCTTCTCCATGTGTATTTTCAGTGTGTTGTTTTGAGTATTATTAAAAGCGCTTTGTAAATAAAATGTATTTTTATTAATTATTATAACAAAGTTTCTGAAATCAAAGCCTTGTAATTTGTGCCCACAAGGTAGTAGTTCGTACTCTTGCATTCATGATTTATAAACCCCAACTATATACAGCAATAGCAAAACGTATGCGCAGCATTTAGCAAACGCGCTGCAAATACACACAACCACATACACAAACGCGCTGCAAATACACACAATCAAATACATAAACGTGCTGCAAATGCAGAAGCGATGCAAAAAGAAAAGTAGATGCAACAAAAAAAACGCTGCATACAGATTACACAACGGAAGTTCTCCAGGCCTCTAGAGGGAGCGTTAATTGGAACAGCTCAATCTTTGACCCCAGAGGGGGGGGGGGGGGGGGGGGGGGGGGGGGGGGGGGGGGGGGGAGAGAGAACACGTTTAATCCATAGACTATATTATTAATTAATATACTATAATTATTAATAATATACAGTCTATGGTTCAATCTCAGAACGGTGTGAAACAGCGTATTAGTGCAAATATTCAGTCTATATTTGAGATGTTTTCTCTCGTTTGGTGGGTGTGCCTTGGCTCAGGTCACAGGTAATACTCAATCAGCAGAGCTGTGTCTGTAAACTCGTGGTAATCGAACATTTAAAACTGCATCAGCATTTAACGTTGTTTGTTTAAGTCATTTTACATGAGAAGGAATAAGTTCGTCAGACAGGCGCATCACTGAAATGTAGGCCTCCTCAAGTGTAATGTTGGGATTATACAACAACGGTTACCAACAAATCAAGTAATAAAATAAGTAATCAATCTGTATTCATATTCTGGAGCAATTCGCTCTTGAAATAAAAAACAACAGAAGACAGGATTTCTAGTCTCTCCCTGTAAACCAGTCATTGAGATAGCTTTATAGAGACCGTAAAATTTATCAAACTGAATAAATCCCGCCTGAGCAAACAAACACAAAACTGCTAACTCCATCGTGTTACAAGTAAGACATCTGCTGAAAAAGTTGTATTTGTTACCAGGATTGCCGAACTGTTAAGTTCAAAACCACCCAAAACACCAAAGTACAATGACATAGCGGACCGGACGCAAGCTTTTATTTAAAAAAAGTCAAAGCTCGGTGACGGCAACAGCCGGGAGGACATAAGACGGGAGCATAGACTATATATTATTACCTATTATATTAATCATATTAATTTAATATACAGTCTATGGACGGAAGGCATGAGATGGGAGGTCTCAGGCTGCAGCCATACAAGACTCTAATAAAAGGGCAGAGCGCTCTCTCCCGTGAGGTCGAAGATCAAGCTGTTCCCCTTAGCGTTCCCTCTAGAGGCCTGGAGAACTTCCGTTGTGTAATCTGTATGCAGCTTTTTTGTTGTTGTTGTTGTTGTTGTTGTTGTTGCATCTACTTTTCTTTTTGCATTGCTTCTGTATTTGCAGCGCGTTTGTGTATTTGGTTTTGTTGTGTGTATGTTTAGCAGGTTTGTCACACGTTTTGTCAAATTAATGAAGTTGTTGTCTTAATTTTCTTGTGTTTTGCCCATTTGCATGTTTTCTTAAATTGCAGAGTGTTTGCCTCTGCCGGCCGCCATAATTCTTTTCCTTGCAGCGCTCATAACAAGCATTTGATGGGAGACTGTGAGTAGGAGGAGGCAGAGTTCAACCTCAATCTTTACAAGGAGGACATCTCATGGTTCAGCAGAGGAAAGGTTCATCAAAATGCAGGTAATAGCAGCAATATCCACACCGTATGAAGGAATACTTTGGTATTTTGTGAAACTGGAAACATATCAACATAACATGTAACATCATAACAATATTCATCATTAATTTGAAGTTGCGTGTCTGTCTACCAGCTATGTTCACCAGCTAATCTCCAACCGTGTCGGTCTAATGTTTGGTGCCGAGCAGGTAGAGAAGGATTTTAGGAAAACAGCTCCCTGCTGCGGCTGAAGACGACGCTGAGAGCTGTGAGTGAACCAAAACAGTAAAGCTGGGGCTGGACAACCAAACGGGAAGCTGAAACTTATTATACAGGTTTGTAAAGCCAAGGGAAGCTGCAGATTCAGATGATAATTCTCTGTAGGTTCATCACTACAAGTGACCCTTTTCACAATGTGACATTGTTATGATAGAAATATACAAATTATTGCTACTTTATATCATTGTTTTTACCTTTTTATATTTCTACTAATTTAGATATGTTCTCCAGCTACACTCTGTGGAAAATCACATTAGTCAAACACTTGAATTGAAATTAAATGCAATAGATGTAACAAGGACCTGTGAAAGACTGTTCCCCATACTTTAAGTTTAATTATGTGTAGTAGTTATTCATCTTTGGATGCTCTGGAGCGATAGATAGGCTTACAGTTCCCTTCAGGAGCAGCAACTGTATATGTTTATCTTTAATTGTCTCTGACTGAATGTCAATACCATAGGGTTTGTTGAAATAAAGGGCATGTGAAGTGTCCCTTTAGATCAAATTTAATCCACAGTCACATCCCTTCTTTCATTACAATGAAAACAGCCTCCCAGTTTCCCCATGATGACAAAGTGTTTCATTTTAGTGACTTGTTTTGATGAGACAAAATGATCTGAATGATAAGATCACAATGGCCTCTGCAATGCCAGGCAACAGAAACCACTCAAAGGCAGAAAACTGAAAGGCTTGGTCATGTTAATCACACAAGACTTTAAGGGGGAAAAACGCAGGATGGAAGAAAAATCTGAAAATGTTTGTGTGGCATTTTGAAACAAAAAGAGATTTGTGAGAGAAAAAAATGACTAGTTTGGTTGACTTGAACATACAACATGCAGCTTTGGTAAATATTGTGGAATGATATATTATTGTGTTACTGTGTACATGCTCAGAACTGGAGAGACAGTAATTTCTAGGCTCAGACTACACAATTATTTGAAGTGTCAATAATAGGTGATCATAGAGTCATAAATTCTTGCTGTAACTAAGAAAAGAGACTTTACAGACTACAAGTTGGGTCCCTGACCAATCAGCTTGCTGTCTTTCACGGGCGCGTGTTTTCATGGGGAAGAAAATGCTAGGACCGATTTTCGCAAACAACAATGTGAACAAACGCCTGATTTTACTCCCTACATCTGTTGAGTTGCACTATTATCGGGCTGTTATGGTGTAGTCTTGACCTGACATAACAACAAGATGGTAAAAGAAAGAATTAACAGAATTTTTTTAAATTAGGCAAACCAATGCATGTGTTGTTTTTTACTAGGTGGACATGTATTTATTATAATTTTTACCACAGGAGAATGGTTCTACTACACTCAAAAAGACCTGGGGGTCAGTAAATCTAATCCAGAAAACATAATACCAAATTAAGTATTCAGTGTAGAAATGCAGACTTTTTTGTTGTATGTTTTTGAAAAGACGTAAGGAATGTAAAGATGTAACTGGCAACTGTGTCACAACCAAACACAGGGGAGCTGTACAACATGTAGCATATAGCAAGTGTTGTATTCTAAATCTTACAAAGGAAGAAGCTCGCTGAAGAAGAGTGAGCACCATACAATCTTTTGTAGCTGGAATTGATTTTTTTTTATAAACGTCACCCAAAATCTGGTTAATTGACATTTTCAAGACAGCATGACATAGGAATTGGCTACAGCATGGCAGCCGCATCAGGGAAATGTCTTTTTCCTTTCCCTAGCATTCAGTACTGGAGGACAGATGATCATTATATTATCAAAATGGATTGTCAAAGGGGAGCAGCTCAAAGCCGGGATTAGCATGAAATGACAAGATGTGCTGTTGTTCAACAGCTCCTGATGCTAATTTGAAGTTAAGAATGAAGAAAAGCATGCAAATCAAATGTCATTTTATTTTGTTACGGGCAGTTTCTCAAACAAATGACTCTTAATTGCTGCTAAGCTCTTCTGATTGAGGCTCAACTCAACCAATAGCAGGCCTTCAGATAAACTCTTCATTAGAGATTATCAGACTGTTTTCTACTCGACAGATTTAAAAACATAAATTGGAGTTGTCACTGCTAAAAAATCTCCATATTTTTTATTTCAAAAGGAGTCTGGAAAAACAACTTTTTAGGGGGTAGTTTAACATTTATTTTGGGAAATAGACTTATTGACTTTATTGTGACGAATTAGATGAAGAGATTGACACAGATTTTTAACGTTTGGTCAGAGTTAGGCTAATTGCCTCCTGGTGCTAGCTCCATACTTACAGTAAGGCACATACATAAAAGTGTTGAGGATCTTCTAACTTTTGCTGAGAAAGCAAATAAAATGTCTACTACTAAAACTATTCCTTTTAAAATGTCATTGTATCGGCAGTAAAAAAATATTTTCTATCAGGAAAATGTTAAAGGACAAGTTACAAATACACTGCTAAAAATTTAGTATCTTAAACTCTTTCTACACCAAAGTCCTAAAAGCCTTTTTTATTTAAATATGTCAAAAGATAAAAAAAAAATATATATATAGATAAAACCAGTGTTGGGAAAGTTTGCTTTTTACATGAACTATGTAAAAAGCAATGCTCAGGTAGGCCGTGGCATTTAAACAATGCCCAATTGGCACTAAGGGGCCTAAAGTGTGCCAAGAAAACATCCCCCACACCATTACACCACCACCACCAGCCTGCACAGTGGTAACAAGGCATGATGGATCCATGTTCTCATTCTGTTTACGCCAAATTCTGACTCTACCATCTGAATGTCTCAACAGAAATCGAGACTCATCAGACCAAGCAACATTTTTACAGTCTTCAACTGTCCAATTTTGGTGAGCTCTTGCAAATTGTAGCCTCTTTTTCCTATTTGTAGTGGAGATGAGTGGTACCCGGTGGGGTCTTCTGCTAGCCCATCCGCCTCAAGGTTGTGCGTGTGTGGCTTCACAAATGCTTTGCTGCATACCTCGGTTGTAACGAGTGGTTATTTCAGTCAAAGTTGCTCTTCTATCAGCTTGAATCAGTTGGCCCATTCTCCTCTGACCTCTAGCATCAACAAGGCATTTTCGCCCACAGGACTGCCGCATACTGGATGTTTTTCCCTTTTCACACCATTCTTTGTAAACCCTAGAAATTGCTGTGCGTGAAAATCCCTGCAACTAAGCAGATTGTGAAATACTCAGCCCAGCCTGTCTGGCCCCAACAACCATGCCACGCTCAAAATTGCTTCAATCTCCTTTCTTTCCCATTCTGACATTCAGTTTGGAGTTCAGGAGATTGTCTTGACCAGGACCACACCCCTAAATGCATTGAAGCAACTGCCATGTGATTGGTTGATTAGATAATTGCTTTAATGAGAAATTGAACAGGTGTTCCTAATACTCCTTTAGGTGAGTGTACAGTCTATGATCTCAAAGCAGTTGCACACTGTTTTACAATGGTGCACACCGAGATTGAACGTGCCTCGTCTCCCCCCCCCGTTGCGTTTGTCAAATTAATGAAGAGGTTTTCTTTATTTGCAAATGCACCGCAACTTAAAGGAAAATTCCTGTTGATTCCAACACGTAGCTCTGTTGTTTGTTAATTTGAAGTGCTGTCAGTAGAGAGAAAAATGAAAACAATCGGTGCTGCCTACACCGTCTTATCGTCCTGATAGAGTTGGCACCCAACAGGCTTAAACAGGGCAACGTGTTTTCAGCCTCTTACCATGTTCTAAATTTCATTAAAGGTTCCTACCCATGTGCAGTGATTCCTTCCGAGTGAACACAGTGAATCTGACTGCTGTAAATGTGACAGAAAGGCATGAAAGTTGTGCTAATTCAGCTGTGTTTAGTTCCGGTGTTGAGATGGCAGTTACCCCCAAATTCCACAGGATGCGTAACGACTGCGGATTGGCTCCGCTGCGTGTCTGCCCACTGTTCCGCCGTCCGTCAACACCCACCAGGTCCAAATTCATTGCGGAACTGCTGCGCCCATGACTGACACCTGAAGTCTCAAGGACCCACGAGATCTGGCAAATTCATGTGGAATAGAACCACAAAAACAACAACAATTTGTTTCCATCGAGAGGAGTAGAGAGGAAACATCTCTGTGCTGTATTTTCAAGGTGTAGTGCAGGGAAATATGATCCGTCGTGGGCACGGTCTATTTTATTTGGAAAATTAACTGGATGTTTTATTTTGTTTCTGTGCTTGACCTCCTGCCGTGTGCAGAATGGCTGCGGAGCTCTTTGGCGTCCGGCAAAAATATCCTGGTTAAATAAAGGTTTGAATGAATGAATAAAAGAATCTCTGCGTATCTACTCTGGAGGGTTGCGGATCATTGGTGCTGGGACGCAGCCGTTCCGCAGTCTGTGGAAGTACACACATTGACTTTATTGGAAACCCAATAACTCTGACGACGTTCCGGACCGTATCCGCAACCGTTCCACATCCTGTGGAATTCGGGGGTGAGAGTGCTTAGACCAGTGCTTTAACCACAACACAGAAAAGAGATGCAAACAAAAATATAAAGGCTGCCAATTTAATGATTAAATAAGGTAGTGTCTTTAAACTTAACTCAATTATAACTTGTCTCCTGCTAGTTGTACTACAGCACTTATTTTGAAAAAATAAGCATATGCTTATTTTTGAAAATATGTTTGTATCTTCTGTGTTGTAGATGGTCCCACAGCAGTAAGATACACTGTGTTCACTCAGAAGGAATCACTGCACATGGGTAGGCACTTTTACTGACATTCAAACATGTTTAGAGGCTAAAAACATGTTTAAAACTTGCCCTGTTTGAGCCTGTTGCATGTTAACTCTAGCAGGAGGATAACACGGTGTAGGCAGCACCGATTGTTTTTTGTTTTTCTCTCTACTGACAGCACTCCAAATTTACATCCTATGTGTTGAAATTGACCGGATTTCTCCTTTAAGTTGCGGTGCGTTTGCCCCTGTCAGCCACCGTATAAATCTGCCAGTGCATTTTTTTTCAACATTTATTTAATGGAAACCAAACAAGAATTTCTTACATCTGTATCTTTCAATGATCATCTACTTGCAAATTGGTAATAATGACCTGCTCACTCTACACTTTTCCGCTTATTATTTTAAAATACATCTATTGGTTGGTGAGTGTTTGATTCAAATAGTTAATTTACGTTTTAAGCATGATTCAGACTTTGTAGTATTAACATTGCTCTTTTTGATAAAATCACCAGAAGAAGACGTGATTCTGAGACGTCTGTTCTCTGCTTTTGCTGCCTGTTTGCACCAGGGGGCAGCTGTGGCCCTGGAGGTAGAGCGGCCTGATCAAAAAGGTCGGTGCTTTGAACCCTGGCCCCTGCAACCTAAATGCTAAAGTGTCCTTCGGGAATTATACTGAACCAAACTACTGTGTGTGAATGTGCTTGGATATTTACAGTAGCTGATGAGCAAGAGGCACCATATGGAAATCTTGGCCATCAGTGTGTGAATGTGAATGTGTGAGTGAGTGGGGTGAATGCTGCCTGTCGTGTAAAGTGCTTTGAGTGCTTGCTAAGACTTGAAAAACACTATAATAGCAGTCCATTTACCTCTCCTCCCTCCTGTACACCAGACTACCACACAGCTGGTTTAAGGATGATATTGATGATGTTGATGATGATGATAATAATTAATTATATATTGAATTTATGTAGCTTTACAGGATAGGAAGAACAAATTGTTGCTTGCCCCTGCTGTTGATCCGCCGCAAAAAAGCCTGAGGTTATTTTTAAAATATGAGTTTATTTTTCTCATAGTTTTTACCTTATTTTAAGTGTTTGTCTTATATAATAAATTTTCATGAAATATTTGAAAAGTCTTAGATTTGGTCATGTTTGGGGATGAAGGCGATGACACCATTGTTTCAGTGGTTTGTGTGGCACAGGAGAGGAAGTAAGAGATGACTGTGCTATGCAAAACAAAAGCCCCTGATAGACAGCAGGAGGTATGTCTTAGATGTGTGTGTCCAAAATAGCAAATCTTCAGGAAATATTTTCAAGACAAGTTAATTAAACAGGAAATCTAAAATTGGTTAACAGATACAAAATGTAATGGAATCAGGTGTTTAAGACATTGACTGATCATTTCAACATCCCGTCTGAGATTGGCCCAAGACCTGTTTTGCATATCACCCCCTCCCACCCCCAATTTCCTGTCATCTCTCTAATTATCTAATGAAGGCAAATGTACTGATAAAAAGTATTTGACACAGAGATGTTTTGCAGAGTAGTGATGACAGTGATAGTTGACAGAAACACAGTTATCTCAGTACCTTTTTAAGCTCATGTTTCCCACAGCAGTACGGGGAGTGTCAGTGTGACAGTCTAGTGTGCGTCTGTATTTCTTCTGTTTGGTAGTCAGTCCCACTCTCAGCCAAGCCACACTGCAGTGGTGTAAGAGTGAAAAGTTCAAATATTGGACTTTCCTGTGAAGCTGGTTTGGCGACGGCTGACTTCTGTCAACATCAGCACAAAGGGATGAGGGCAGCAAGAGGCTCTGCCCAGTCTGTGGTGAGCTGTGTCTGAGCTGTAGAATCAACCCCGATGTGAAGCTGTGATCTTCTGTGTAGCTTCACAAATGCAAATTCATAATTTCCTGTCAGTGTTACTGTTATTGTGAGAGGATGTTTTTTGGCATCATGTATGCTATTCTGGCCCCACATTGGATTTGTTTCTTCATCCTCTTCGTCAAACACACTTGCACATGCACATTTCCCATCCAACCAAAACAAACCCTGAACAACGTGAGAAAACTGGAGCAAATGTGAGAGTTTAAAACCCGAGAGACGTGCTGATGGAGTTGCCACTACATCTAAGTCCAATTAACAACTTTTTCACCTGAGGTGTAGCTGTTAGTCACAGCTCATCATGATAATACTTGTCATACAGTACGATGGGTTTTATCACCTGCTGGATTTGATGTAACATCTACTTAAATGAATCAAGCCTTTACTTCAACATTTTTTTTCTACTTTTCTCCACAGCTTGTCGGGCTGACAAGGATGTGTCTGGGGACACAAGCTTCTCAAAGGCCTCCATCACCGCTTCCAGCCGCTCCAGCATGTGTCAGATGTCAGGGTCCACACAGTGAATCAAAGAAAGGATCATTATTCCATGGGTTAGTTCTTGTTCTAAAGGTCTTCTCTTTTGTAACATTACAATTCTCACATACTTTGGCCAGTTAGCTCAGTTGGTAGAGCAGGCTCACGTAGAGGTTTATTCCTTGACGCACAAGGTCCAGAGTTCGAGGCCGACCTGTAACTATTTCCTGCATGTCTTCCCCCTGTCATGTCTAACCTGTCCTAGCATGGCCATACAAATAATCTTTGAAAAACAGTTCACATATTGTGTGAAAAACAAAGATAATAAAGCATAAATTGGTCCAAGTAGATAAACCAAGCAGCTAAACAGGGTTATGTTGGCACAAAATAGCTCTTGTTTTTACTTTTTATACTTGCTAAATAATGCTGGGGATTGTGATTTTTTTTTTTTTTCTTCATCAATTATCAAAATAGTTATGCTGTGAAGTGGAGCTGCTGAGAGTATCTTCCAGTTATTGTCTGCAGGGAAATTAGCGGTTAAATCATCGCTAAGCCTCAGTCTGTTCACCCATCTGTCTGTCTGGAATTCTCAAGTATTCAATAAAATACTTATGTCAAAGCTCTTGGACACCAGTAACTGGATTTAATGAGATTGAATGGCTTCATGTATTTCATTGCTCATTTGCAGCATTTTTTAAAATGACAATAGAGAGGATGCGCTTCACTTTTTTTCTTTTTATTTGTTTGTGATTATGTTTTATGACTTGAAGGGTGTGACGTGCTTGTTTCCCAATGAGGTTTTCGGGGAATATTTCTTGATAGCGGGTTTAGGGTTAGAGGATGGTCCGTTCTCATGCCCACAAATAACTTATTTAGAGTGAATGTGTAGAATAAATTACATGCATGGTTCACAGAACCGTGACTTGTCAATAACCTGAGTTTTTATGAGTTATTTAATTATGTCTAGAAAGAGGGGTGCTAGCCTAAAGGACAAAAGGAAATTAAAAATTTAAAAAGGAAGGGCTTTACAGGCACACATCATGCATATTTTATGTATAGTCATTAACATGGGTCTAATACATTTGGGTGAAGTTGGGGCAGAGCACTTAGGGGCAGTAGAAACTGTGAATACAACATTAACATATGATCATCACCTTCAAAGGCAGAAATAGTGTGGGCTTAAAGCCGTCTCTCATTTTCACTCTCGTCTCTGTACAGTATTTTTATGAAGCAGATTCATATCTGATTATATCTAATTACACTGCCCTTAAAATTGCCATTTAGCCTTGTTAAGATATTGAATTATTTACAAAGTCCAGAGCCCGACCAACAACTTATTCAGCCACCTATTTTGCACCAGCATGAAAAATTGTCAAGCAGATACAGAGCATTGTCATTCATTTGGAGATACGTTTCTTGACATTTCATTGGTAAAGAGAGTCTGGCCACTCTCTATTGACAAGTGTTAACTTCCTTGAAGGCAGGTACTCTGTTAAAGTTTAAAAATATTGGATCTGCCCAGAGCCACTCTGGATCTGCCATAACCATTTGCTAATGTTTGGTCGTGACTTTGGCTTAGCATTGCAAGGTCTCGCCTTAGCTACCCCTTCACCACTAACGGAGTGAGCTGGAAAATCAAACTTTTCATGACCACCAACAAAACTCAGCAAAGATTGTTCTTGCTCAGGCTTTAACTTGTGGATGTTTGGCAGCGTTGCCAAAACGGAACAAATGGCTTTGTTTGCCTCTTTATCAGCTGCCATTACGGCTAGCGCAGAACCTCACTGTCATCGTTCTCAGCCTTTACCTCTGTTCGCTGATTGGACCGGTAAAAATTTGACTGGAGAAAACCCAACTATAAATTGTAATCCCAGATGTAGTACTGAAGTAAAATGAAAATTGAGCGGAAGTACAGTATGTAAGAGGGCGGAACCAGTTTAGACTGTACCTGCTGCTGTGGGACAAATCTGGATTCTTAGCTGCTAAAAGCAGTGAAAACTGCTCACCAGCTGCCTGCTGCTAAAAACAGCGCTGGAAGTAGACCACAAAAATGAGCGGAAGGAAGTTATGAAGCTTGCGGCGGAAAAATTAGGTGGTGATTATCTGTGGGCTTATCGTTATGGACGACAATATAAAAACCTTATCGCCGCTTTAAAGCTATAGTCTGTGGTTTCTGCCGCCCCCATGAGGAATTCTTAGTCAACAAAACTGTCAGTGCGTCCACATGATACAAGCCATTTGTGACCGCATACCGCCCCTATGCCCCCTTCACACAGTTGCTAGTAGCCAAGGAGGACACGGAGGATTAAAAAAACATGATGTACTCTTCAAAAGATGTAATTATATTCACTTGAGTTTGTGCGCTGGAAAGTCACCAGACAACCCAATCTTCTGAGCACAGCCATACTGAGAAATACGAAGAGAGTTGTGTGTAGCTGATAGTCTTAATTACCATTGTAGCAACTCATTTGGCAACTGTTTGACTGTTGCGGACATCCATCAATATCAAGCAGTTACCTACTAAAGCTTTAAACCAGGCTTCTGGCTTCTGGCTTCTGTAGCAAATCATTTTATACCCAGGAGATCAATGGTTCACCAGAGAATTTAATATCATTATCAAACAGGAATCTTACTTCAGGAACTATAGACACAACCAGAAGAGCCTGTGGTCAACCTGAGCTGCACATGCCATCCTGAGCTACATCCAGATGGGATAGCTGTTTGACTAGGAGGTAGGTAATAAAAGTATTTCCCCTCAACTCATAATTATACTGCTATTGAACCAAACAACATGAGGTGATTTATATTAGACAAGGATCTTCCATGGGAAAATCATTTGACTTTTATGCAACAGGATTATAAAATAATTTATATTTAAATTATTAACATTAGCATTGTAAATCAATTAATCTCCTCCTCCTCCCCAAGTGAAGAAGGTTGAATACCTTGGGGTCTTGTTTGCGAGTGAGGGGTCAACGGAGTGGGAGCTCGGTTGGAGAATCGGAGCAGCGGGTGTGGTATTGCATTCCATTTATCGCACCGTTGTGATGAAAAGAGAGCTGAGCCAGAAGGCCAAGCTCAAGATCTACCGGTCAGTTTTCGTTCCTACCCTCACCTATGGTCATGAAGGCTGCGTCATTACCAAATCAATGAGATCCAGGGTACAAGCGGCCGAAATGGGTTTCCTCAGGAGGGTGGCTGGTGTCTCCCTAGAGATAGGGTGAGAAGCACAGTCATCCGTGAGGAGCTCGGAGTAGAGCCGCTGCTCCTTCGCATCAAAAGGAGCCAGTTGAGGTGGTTCGGGCATCTGGTAAGGATGCCTCTTGGACGTCTCCCTAGGGAGGTGTTCCAGGCACGTCCAGCTGGGAGGAGGCCTCGGGGAAGACCCAGGACTAAGTGGAAGGATTATATCTCCACCTTGCCTGGGAACACCTCGGGATTCCCCAATCGGAGCTGGTGAATGTGGCCTGGGTAAGGGAAGTTTGGGGTCTCCTGCTGGAGCTGCTGCCCCCGCAACCCGCTACCGGATAAACGGATAAAGATGGATGGATTGTAAATCAATAATTTATTTAATTTAACCACGTAACATTCAGTGTTTATATCCCCTTAGTCCACTCTGTCTGACAGTATTATGTGTATTCTGGATCAGCTTGTTCCAAGTTTTTGGTGTTTTGGTGTTCTTTTGTTTAGTCCACTACCTGTAGAAATATGCCCAACCAAGCACTTTAAAACCTAACGCTAAAATGACCCCTTGAACTGAAACTAAAACCAAAAAACTATTTGGTTAATACAAAACAATCTAAAATGAAATGCAAGCTTAAATAACCCCGCTCGTTGCCCTTTTCCTCACACTGGCAGCCTGCATTTCTGCTGTGTGTGCGAAAACGTGCTATGTTTATTTATTAAAGCTTTGGCCTTTACTCGATTTAGCCTTTCATGACAGGAGCCTTGTTTTTCCATTTGCACTGTCTCCCAGTTGGGGAATGAATAATGCCCTTGTTTATTGGACATTATTAATATGCATTAACATTTGTCTAAATACACTGCCCTGAGCTGGTTATATGTAAAAATGTTCCTTGCTTTTGGTAAATATGCAATTTGGGGAGGCAGGTGTGCTGGCTGCTGGAATTGTCTTTTTCTCAAAGATTAGATTAGTCTCCCTTACCAGGGGTATAGAAGGATTTCTAGGCCACACAATGGAAAATATCAGAGAGACTCTGACACAATATCCCAGGGATGATGAACAAAGACAAGAAACACTGAAGTTGACTGAGAAGCAGATCTGTATCCATGCGTCATAATTTTCTCAATATCACTGTGACGTCATGGACTTTTCATTTTTAGTTTTAGCAGCCAATATAATTCCTTATGTGACCATGACTGCTTTTCCACTGCTGAGGTTATTATTTATTAATGTCTGTTAGTCATGATAGCTCAAAAACATTTCATCAGATTTCAATTTAATTTGGAGGAATGTTGGACAATGGATCACAGGAACAAATTACTATTTTTGTATCCAGGAATGTCCACTAATGTAATATCTTCACATTTTAAATGCTTACACTGTATAGGATGTTCACCAAAGCTGCACAATCCCTTGAGCAAGTCTGTACAAAGAATGTTGTATTACTTATGAGATAAGTTTTATCTGCTTTTGGATCCAGCTCTGTATCTAACTACCAATCAAAATTTGCATTGTTGGGGAAACTACAGTAACACTTGTATATATACAAATGCTCTCATTGTTTTGTGGTGCAATTTTTTACCCGTGTATTCATTCTGTGACCTGAGTTCAATCACTCGGGCAGACGGCGCAGACCCCACCTGTTGAGTGTAAAAATAAGACGTGGGATGTGACTATTGTGCATGCGCACAACACAATGTCTATGTTATATACAGTATATCATTCAGCCCTAATACTGTGCTCTACCACTTGTTTTGATTCAACAGTATTGACCAACAGATCTTGCATTCATATGTTCATAAGTGAAAACCTGATTTTTCCCGTAAATATACCATTACCATATAATGTTGTTTTACAGCCGATTGTTCCTTCTTATTGTTATTCAGTGTGCCAATGTGCTGCAATAGCAGCAATTGGCGCAATGACTTTTATTGCCCATACTTATTATTATTATTCCGCCAGATTTTTGTCCCACTACTAGTCCCAGAGCGTTGCCAACACGCGCACACAAAATACATCAAACGAAATTGGCAAAAAACGGCAAAAAAAATTTCATAGACTTTAATAGGAAATGTTCAGGAAATTGCTCAAAATGCCACCTCTTTGGGGCCATGCTGTATCACCATACTTTAACGTGGAAACATAATTAAAAGTTTAAACCGAAGACAAGACTTTGGCGTTTATTGCGCTGAATGGGTATTCAGATATCAAGCTTGGTTTCTCCAAAATCACAGTTTACGTATCGTCCTGTTTTCAGACCGCTTCCGATTTTCCAATGTGTGTGTACGTGGCGGAATGTTGAGAGCTAGAGTGGAGGACAGAGTGGGGAGATTCAAAAAAATCATCTTGGTTCTCTCGCTATATCTTGCTCCCATGCCAACAATTTTAACTTATCATGAACAATTTATACATCAAAACGTAGGTATTCTTGTCTAGTTTTCAGCTAATGTGCTAATTTATGCGATATGAATTATACTTTTTGCTCAGCAACCTTTCAAATGACAAGAGTTCCAAATCCTCCTCCATTTACTGCCACATTAAACATCGTCCACATTTCTGAGCAAAACGCAGAGCGAACCACTTTTTTAAATCGCTAATTGATATGCCCACATTTTTAAGTTTATCCACATAAATTTTATATCAATATGTTCGCAAAAGCGTTCTGGTGCCCACAAGGAGGTTATTCTATTGATATTTTGTATCCTTTTAGTGATATGATCAATTGTTTGAGAGCTTGTTCAGTGCCTGAATAGCTTGTGACACAGCTGACAGGCACAGCAGGTGCTCCGGTCGTTAACTGATTGCAGATCAAAGAGATGACATCACAGAGATGAAAGGCTTCCTAGCTGTGTTTAAAAACATGGCCACTGATAGTTCGTATCCATTAGCAACCATTTCAGTCTCTGTCCCCTTTCAATTGATTTGCTGTTGTCTCCACGACTCATTTTAAAACAGAAAAAGAAATTTGAGCTGTGTGTCCCTGTGTGTGTAACAAGCATAGTGTGCGTCCATGTGTGTGTAACAAGCATAGTGTGCGTCCCTGTGTGTGAAACAAGCATTGTGGGTGTTTGTGTGTGTGTGTGTGTGTGTCAAGAAGGCTCACACACACACACACACACACACACACACACACACACACACACACACACACACACACACACACGGACTAACTGACCAACTGACTGACTCCTAAATGACTTCAGGCCTCAACACCAACAGCTGTTTCATAAAAGACAGACTTGTAGAGGAGGAGGAGAGGAAGGAGAAGAAGTGTGAGTCTGGTTGGTTTAGCGCTAGCTACGTCATAGCTGTTTCTGGGAAAGAGAAACGTCTTAAATAGGTTTTTAAAAGTTATATCTCTGAAGGGTTAAGACACTTTTATTATTTTTTATTAGGTTGTATTGCTATTCGGATGTGCACCAAGTAGGAGGCACACTGTTAAAATTTCTGCTGAATTTTGTAGTTATTATTATTATTATTATTATTATTATTAATATTACTGTTATTTTTATCTCTATACTGTCTTTTTTACTGTATTTCTTTCTAAAACTGCTGCTGGAAATTTTAGTTTCCTTGCAGGAGTCATCCCAAAAGGATTAATAAAGAGAAGTCTAAGTCTCTAAGTCCATGTCTAATTAAAATCCATGTTCACTCTGCTGCCTTGTGGCACAGTCCACGTCTGCAGCAGGAACATTATTATAGTGGTGCAGCTTTAAAGTACACTTCCTCAACCCCATCAGGCTTACAAAGGCTTTCTGACAGAAACAAACCTGAGTTTAACTGCGTTGTCGACCCTCATTTGCAGATGTGTTGTACAGTAGGAGAAAAAATGCACAACACAGCGGCTTAAGAAGATGACTAATGCTTGGGTGGTAGTCTTTTTCATCTTCTGTTTAACAAGGTGATGTGTAAAACAATCTGACAAGGCAACATGACCTACTTCTAACTCCATATGTGGGCCACTAATTCAACTCCTTCACAGTTTGGGCACAGTTTATGGCTGTTTCCCCCAGGCGTCTTCTGTTGAAGTGAGACCAATGAAAGCAGAAGGAGACAGGGGGTTGAGAGTGGGCTGCTCCACTTTCATTCTTCACCATTGTTTCAGTGGTTTGTGTGGCACAGGAGAGGAAGTAAGAGATGACTGTGCTCTGCAAAAACAAAAGCCACTGATTGACAGCAGGAGGTATGTCTTAGATGTGTGTGTCCAAAATAGCAAATCATCAGGAAATATTTTCAAGACAAGTTAATGAAACAGGAAATCTAAAATGGGTTAACAGATACAGAATGTACTGGAATAATTTTTCCAAATATGGTTAGCATGTTATCTACATTATTAGCTACACTATTTTGTAGTATATCATAGGTGAAAGCTCAGTTAAGGACTTTACACAGCCACTGTGTGAAAGCTGATGTAATGTTTGACCTTGATGCTACCATATCAGAATTTAGGGTAAGGTTAAAGCCTATTTCTTTTACCTTTTTACTTATTAGGGGTCTAAACCCAAGGGAGCATGGGAACGCGGTACACATCTCCAACAGAGCTGTGGAACCCTATTGTATTTTTTTTTCTTCATATTCTTCCTTGTTAAAAGTCATACTGCAGCCTACACCGTACACGTTCAAGGGGACAAACAAACACAAGCATGAACTTAAAATAAACATATCCACCACTAGGTGGCGCTATAGCAGAAAAGGCGTTTAACCATAGCCTGGGTCTGTCCGAGGTTTCTGCCAAAAAGGAAGTTTTTCCTCGCCACTGTCCCACTGTTGCTTGCTCTGGAGGAGACTACTAGAACTGTTGGGTCCTTGTAAATTCTGGAGTGTGGTCTATCTGTATAGTGTCTTGAGATAACTCTTGTTATGAATTGATACTATAAATAAAATTGAATTGAATTAAATTATTGGGAGCGACTTGCGCAAGGAAGCTTGGACCCTTTTATAACTGCTTTCTGTTCTAGTTATACTTGATACTACAGTACAATAATAATTATAGCTCTACCCGGAAATACAATTGCAATATTACTTTATTTCTGTCTTCAGCAAGTATCAACTGGTGAAGATGACGTTAGTTTTAGCCTTTTGGCATTGTTATTAATATTCAGTTAGCATTGTATCATGTAAATAATACATTAAATATTTTTGATGTTTTTTGCAGGGTTTTCATTTCATTATGAGTCACTCTGAAACATTGGAAGGTAGTGGTGTGATGAGACACCCAAGACAGGACGAGACACGAGATTGGGATTACGAAACCGAGACGACACAAGATTTTAACACTATTTAAGAAAAAAAAACTTGTACTATAATATCTAAATACTACTTGAAAAAATGTGTCCTTTTTTCAATCAAAAGTCACTAAATGAAGAATAAGCACTGAAAGGTTTTGCCACTAACTCAAATGACTGGCTTCTGTCCTGTAAAACTAATGGTTACACTGTTACTAATTTCATATGTATGGTGGAGAGATAGGAGTCTCTTCACTCAGAGAACCAAGGTTACAACGTAACCAAGCATTTCCTGGCAGTAGAGAGTTGCTTTTGTACTTGAATTTGTCACTGTAAAGTAGACTAAGAGAAATAAAGCTTATTTTATGGTTTCAAGGTGATTAAGTTGTAAAGCTCAAATAAATGACCATCCCTTAACAGATCATTTTTGTGAAGACAGACTCTTTTCTTCTCAACATTTTTCTTCATTGCAGCATTAAACAAGGAAGTAGGCTTCTCTAGTTTTGATGTATGACTATTATAGAATGGAGGGAGAAGATTTCTCTTTGTTTGATATCATTAAAATTAAGGTTAGGTTTTGCTGTCCGCTGCCCGACTCATTTTTAAAAGGACGGAGCAAGAGAGTGGTCTCCCTGAGACAGCACCACATTGAACTGCATGCTGCAGACGTGTGTGTCACGACCAAGAGAGAAGGGGGGGTAGAGCCTTAGTATTTCCTAATGTTGAAATGCTGGGTTTTACAGGCAGCTTTTTTCTTCCCTTATTGCTCTGCAAAAGTAAACTCAGAGTCAACTTTGGAGAACGGGCGGGGGGATCTTCTATTCTAATTTCGAGGTTAAGGTCAGACTCATCTGTCATGCTGGATGCTGCTTTGCACTTGTGTACTGATAACGTGAGACACTTTCTACCTCAACGAGAAATGTCGTCACGTCACACCTTTATTGAAAAGTTAGCTGGCAATGGAGTTTTCAACTAGTTCAGCGTTTGTTAATAAGCTAGCTAGCTACAGTAACAGTTTTAAATCCAGCAGGCTAAAGACTTAAAATAAGAACTAAGAACTTTCCTCCTATTTCTGAACTCAAGGGCTCATTGTTTTGAACATTATCACCCATAACAAGTGTTTTGCCAGTGTTATCATAATCTGCATACATTTAGTTCAAGCTTGGAAACTTTGACAGAATAGCAAAAGTAGCTATAAGCTTTTGCTGGCCCCTCTGGCCTCACCAATGTCATAGTCATTTTGACATCTCTCTAGCATCAGCTGATATTCAAAAG
>NC_045737.1:15753254-15754386 GCF_008692095.1 Etheostoma spectabile | reverse complement strand
GGGGAATTAACGCCTTTTAATCACTTGGACAGCTTAGATATTAGAGGGGAGAGAGACAAGGAAAGACATGCAGGAAATCGCCACAGGTCAAATTCAAGTGCTCAAAAACTACCCATGCACCCACTCTGGTATCAGTTTGATAGAAATTTCCATAACGGAAACGCCTCCCCAAACTCACTTCCCGGCCTCACTGAACCCGGCGAGCATTAATCAGTATGTGCAGACAGTGAGTATCGTTTCTTGAATGCAGTCACATATGAGGATGTTCCCGGTAAGCAAGTCTTTGTGGGGGCTGCTCCCTCGGCCAGGGTTGCATGAAATTCTCTGCTGCTGTGGGTTGTTGAAATTCACAGTGTGTCAGAGGCTCCGCTGGTTCTGTTTCCTTAGAAACAGCAGAGGGATGGTGGGAATCAAGGAATGCAGGACACCAGTGGTTGCATTCCCATGTGCTGAGAGATCCCTTCATTTCTTCATTTAATGGGAAAACTGCAAATTAATGTTAAACACCTGCTGAGGCCTTGACTCAGTAAAAAATGAATCTTATTTTTGAACCAAGTTTTAGTAAGAAGCAGGAAAAGGCAGTGGTGGAACAAATACTCAAAAAGTACTCGTTAGGGAGAATGGCCCATTTCAGATGCATATAATTTCACTGGATTGTAATAAGTAATACGTTATTATGTACTTCACTTAGCGGGTGGTGATGGCACAGGGGATATGGCGTGAGAGGTCTGAGTTTGATTCCCACTGCAATACTTCAACCAATGTGCTTTTGAGTCAACAAAACCCAAATTTGCTACTAGCCAAATCAAAAAAAGAACAATGGAAAAGAAAATAGCGAGATGGAGATTGTAGAAGTTAGAGAAGATTGACTGCAGTTTCAGATTTGTGCTTGTTGGCTAAAGCCTGCTATTAAAGATTCTCTTTTGACACGCTTAGTTTAAAGTGCAGTGCAGATTAAACGTCATCCAGTAGCCTAATTGCACCCATTTGGGCTTTTAGAGGCCTCTTAAATAAATAGAGAGGAAATAACTGAAACAACCACACGCATTTAGGTTTGCATTCTGAAGCACAAGGATTCACAACCAGATTGTCTTCACAGTCAGCACAGCGCTTGTTTTGACAGGGTTTTACA